>NW_015174885.1:49362-91310 GCF_001447785.1 Gekko japonicus | reverse complement strand
AATACCTGATAAAGAATTTAAAACTTGGAAAAAAATGATAACACATTTTATTTGGGATGGAAAAAAAGCTAGAATAAATTATAGCACCCTTACCAAACCTTTAAAATTAGGAGGATTAGGACTATCGGATTTAGAAAGCTACTTTATGGCAGCACAATTTAGGAATATCCATTACTATTCTTTAAAAAAATGTGATAAGAAATGGATTCAAATTGAAACGGCAGAACTAAAACATAAACATATAAGTGAAATGATCTGGAACACACCTAAGCAACAAGAGATATCGAAGCTGAGGAACCCCTTTTTAAAATATACATTGCAACTTTGGAATAAATATAGAGGTGTCTTGGCACCTGGAGTATCTCCTCTGAATTCTATTTTTGGCCAAGCATGGTTTACCCCAGGCTTGGACAGGAACTTTATGAAAGGTTATAGAGAGAAAGGAATGCACAGGGTTATAGACTTCATATTTAATAAAAAAATAGGCTCACAGCAACAAATAGAACAAAGGAGTGAAATTCCTCTTACCTGGTTGACATACACCCAGCTGCATCATATGTTGACAGACTTACACCAAATGGTTGATATATTCAGAGAATTAACACCTTTTGAATTATTTTTAAATAAACAAGAGCAAGACACGAAAAAACTATTAGCAAAAATTTATAATATAATAAATCAAAAAGCATGGATTCAATCTTCTTCCATTAAAAATGCCTGGCAAAAAGATTGTGGAGTAATATTCACAGATGAACAATGGCAACGAATACTTACCTCAGGTATGTTTACAAGTAGACATCTAAATTTGAGACTCCAACAATTCAAACTATATGCCCGATGGTATCTTACACCAAATAGACTATTTAAGAGCAAGTATAAATCCACACCGCAGTGCTGGAAGGGGTGTGGGGAAATTGGCGATTTTCAGCACTGTTGGTGGGGTTGCCCTAGGGTACAGGAATTTTGGAAACAAATTATAAAGGAAATCCAAAAAGTTTTGGAATGGGAAATACCTAACACGCCAGCATCCATACTACTACATTACTGGCCGGACTTAAACATTCCTAAATATACTGAGGAAATTATTACTATGTTATTAATGGCAGCCAAGACATTGTTGGCACAATTTTGGAAAGAGAAACGGTTACCTACTATCTCAAGATGGAAGGCAAAAGTTTGGGACATAATAGTAGCAGATAAGATTGTGATGCAGTTAGCAGCGATAGATAATCCAAAAGGTCATTATAACTTCATGGAAAAGTGGTTCAGTTTCTTCCAATACCTTACGGCAAATAATAATCAATCCTTTATGTTACCGCATAAATATAAAGAATTTGCATTTTATTAAGGAATTTTTCTGGTTTTTATCTTGTTGAGAGCCAAATGTATGTTCATTTGTTTGTATTGAGTAAAATTGTTGTTCTATGATGTTATTGAAAAATGTAATAAAAAACAATTTACAAAAAAAAAAAGAAAAGAAATTGCTGTAGGCCCTGTCGATTTTGGATGAGCAAATCTGTGACCGTCCCAGCAGTTTATGGTATATCTCACCATCTGCTCATTCCTAAATCTGAGCCTTTACTGTCTCAGGAACACGTAATCAGTTGTGGTGCTTCTGCAAAGCTTTTTTTGCTGACTAGAATCTCTCAAATACGTTCTGATTTAGATGCTGGTTGTAACAGCTCAGATACGTATAGTGCATCGTTTTGGTCTGTTGCAGAGGTGTCGAACTCATTTGTTACGAGGGCCGGATCTGACATAAATGTCACTTTGTCGGGCCAGCTCATGTGTGCCATAAAATGTAATGCCAAGTACCGGAGAAATAAACTGCATAAAGGACAGCGGCTGGTAAGCTCCGAGTTGGTGTATCCTCACTGCAAGGCCTCATAGGCTCGGAGAGGGGTGCAAAGGAAAACCCACATGGGCGGACTGGAGAGCTAGTGGTGCAGCACTGGGCAGATGCTCCCACGCTGCTTGACTGCTGCAGATGAGGTTGTTCCCCCCCGCTGAAGCCACAATCGGAGTGGCTCCGCCCACCCCCCCCCCCCGAGCAGTCTCCTGTTCCCTCCCTTACACTAGTCACTCGCAGGCTGTATAAGATTCCTGGACGGGCCGACTCCGGCCCCCGGGCCTTGTGTTTGACACTGCGAGAGGGAGAATGTAGTGGAAGGAGGAGGGTTTTGGTAGCTGCCTGTGTTGATGTTTAGCTCGGCCGTAATTATTCACAATGGAAACCGATGCCGTGTGTTCTGGTTGGTAGATCCTTGAAGTCCACTGCTCTGTTAGTTGGCAGTAGAAAAGGCTACCCTACTGGCTGGGCTCCTGGGAGCATCTTCGCTGACTTGCGACAGGCACCTCTGCATGAACACAATCAAAGCAAACAGCTCTCTCTTACCTTTCAGGAATATATCGGTGAGGTGATGTGTGTTAAAGTGCTGTCAGGTCGCTTCTGACTTACGGTGATCTATGAATCAATGACATCCAAAATGTCGTATCGTGAACGGCCTTGCACAGGTCTTGCAACCTGTGGGCTGCGGCTTCTTTGATTGCATCCATCCGTTGGGTCCAGTGCTCCCTCTAAGCTGTGGAGTCCTGTGAGCAAAAATCCTACTTTGTGAGCTACTGGCATTAAAGTTGTGAGCGAGCGATTTGGCTGCTGCCTAAATTAGTTTGCTCTGGAGCCGTCCTTCCCGAGCTGAGACAAAAATGTGCGAGCCGGAGGCTTAAAAAACTGTGAGCTGGCTCACACTAACACAGCTTAGAGGGAACACTACTCTGGAGCCCTCCTTCCTGAGCTAATGCAAAAATGTGTGAGCTGGAGGCTAAAAAACTGAGAACTGGCTCACACTAACTCAGCTTAGAGGGAACACCGGTTGGGTCTTCCTCTCTTCTTACTGCCTTCAACTTTTCCTAGCATTTTTGTGTGTGAGTATTTGTATGTGTGTGTGTGCTTGCGAGCCTGGAAGTCATGGTGACGTCTGGCGATCCCTAGTAAGGCTAGGATGTTTTCAGAGGGGTGGCTTCGGTATTACCTGCCTCTGCGTCCCGGCCCTGGTGTTCCTTGGAGGTCGTCCTTCCGAGTACTTGCCAGGGTCGGCCCTGCTTAGCTCCTGGGGTCTGATGGGCTTGGGCTTGCCTGGGCTAGGCAGGTCAGGGCAACTTTTCCTAGCATCGTTGTCTTTTCCAGTGACTCTTGTCTTCTCGTCACGTGCGCAAAGTCCGAAAGCCTCAGTCGAGTCATTTTCGCTTCTTGGGAGTTTTCAGACTTGATTTGATCAGGAACCCACTTATTTTCTTTTTTTGGCAGTCTGCGGTATCCATAAAACTTCTCCAGCACCACATTTCAAAGGGATCCGCTTTCTTCCCGCCAGCTATCTTCACTGTCCGACTTTCACTCCCATACAGTGTGATGGGGAGTACCAGGGGTCATTTCCTGCGGGAGCGCACAGGAGCGGCGCTCCGGCAGTAAGGAGCCCAGGGGGTGGGCACATGCAACAAGCCTTGCCCCCTTGCTCCCAGCAGCCCTCAGTTGGGCCACAAGGAGCAAGAAGCAGCCAGGTAAGTTGCAGAGCCCCCCTCCCCAGCCCGCCTTCAGGTACGAGCTCTCCCTCCTCTGTGAGGGCAGATCTGTGCATTCCCCCCCCCCCCTCGCGGCCAATACAAAACAGTCCAGTGGCACCTTTTAAAACCAAATTTTATTCAGGCACAAGCTCTCCCTCCTCTGTGAGGGCAGATCTGCACATCCCATTCCCCCCCAATAGCTAGCAATCCAAAACAGTCCAGTGGAGCCTGAGCGGCGGGTGTTGCCTTCTGACACACTTCCGGTGATGTCAGGGGGGTGGCATATGCAAATGAGTTATGCTAATGAGTTATGCTAATGAGCTCCTGCACCTCTTTTTCCACTAAATGACCCCTGGGGAGTACCATGGCACGGACCTTCAGTCCCTCAAAGTCAGTTTTGTCCACTCAGGCTGGCAGCAGCTCTCCACAGTTCCAGACGGAGGTCTTTCACATCACCTACAACCAGTGTTCCCTCTAAGCTGAGTTAGTGTGAGCCAGATCACAGTTCTTTAGCCTCCGGCTCACACATTTTCATCTTAGCTCAGGAAGGAGAGCTCCAGAGCAGACTAAGTGACGCAGGGCCAAATCCCTCGCTCACAGTTTTAATGCCAGTAGGTCACGGAGTAGAATTTTTGCTCACAAGACTCCACAGCTTAGAGGGAGCATTGCGGCTACAACCTGATCCTTACTGGGGATGCCGGGAATTGAACCTGGAACCTTCTGCATACCAAGCAGAGGCTCTTCCACTGAGCCATGGCCCCTCCCCTAAATTAAATAATATGCAACCGCTCTGAACGTTAAACGTGTCCTGGGAGGATGTGAGCATCCTCAGGTCCTTGATGGGAGGGTCTTTTTTAATTTACGAAATAATATTTTCCTCCATATTCTGAGAGTCTTCGGTGAATTTTTTTTTAAAAAATAACGCTTTTCCTTCATTTATACTCCACCTTTCTCCCCCATTGTAAACCCAAACCAGCTTACACAGCCCTCCTCTCCCACATTTTATTCTCACAACACCCCTGTGATGTAGGTTTGGGTGAGAGCGCGTGATTGCCCCAAGGTCACCCAGCAAGCCCCCATGGGGTTCAAACCCGGGTCCCCAAGGCCTAGTCTGACGCTCTAAATACTGTACCATGCTAGCTTACGCTGTGTGTGTGGCAGATGACCCTTTTACACTGATTTGATCATGTTTGCTATTAAAAGGGGTGATAGAAAGATATGTCAGGCGGATGTGATAACATTCGCCAGTGTTGGGAGAGGGAAGTCGGCGTGGCAGGATATTGCCAGAGGAAGTAAGAGCTAGGGTTGCCAAAAAAACGGCCTGGAGCGGGGGGCTCCCGGCTGGTGTGTGCGTGCGCGTCACCCGGAAGTGACGTCGCACGCTGGGGGCGGGGCCACGGCCCCAGCGTGCGACGTCATTTCCGGGTGACGCGCACACGGGGGTGGGGTTTCCCCCGGGCCCGATTTTCGTCGCGTCGAAAATTGGGCCGTCAAAGTGGGGGCAGGTCCTTGATGGGAGGGTCTTTTTTAATTTACGAAATAATATTTTCCTCCATATTCTGAGAGTCTTCGGTGAATTTTTTTTTAAAAAATAACGCTTTTCCTTCATTTATACTCCACCTTTCTCCCCCATTGTAAACCCAAACCAGCTTACACAGCCCTCCTCTCCCACATTTTATTCTCACAACACCCCTGTGATGTAGGTTTGGGTGAGAGCGCGTGATTGCCCCAAGGTCACCCAGCAAGCCCCCATGGGGTTCAAACCCGGGTCCCCAAGGCCTAGTCTGACGCTCTAAATACTGTACCATGCTAGCTTACGCTGTGTGTGTGGCAGATGACCCTTTTACACTGATTTGATCATGTTTGCTATTAAAAGGGGTGATAGAAAGATATGTCAGGCGGATGTGATAACATTCGCCAGTGTTGGGAGAGGGAAGTCGGCGTGGCAGGATATTGCCAGAGGAAGTAAGAGCTAGGGTTGCCAAAAAAACGGCCTGGAGCGGGGGGCTCCCGGCTGGTGTGTGCGTGCGCGTCACCCGGAAGTGACGTCGCACGCTGGGGGCGGGGCCACGGCCCCAGCGTGCGACGTCATTTCCGGGTGACGCGCACACGGGGGTGGGGTTTCCCCCGGGCCCGATTTTCGTCGCGTCGAAAATTGGGCCGTCAAAGTGGGGGATTCCCCACCCCCCGGCACCATTTGGGAACCCTAGTAAGAGCTCACTTGGGCTTGAACTAAAACCTCGCCTTCTCTACTGAAAGACTGATAACTCCAGTTAGTAAAATGCAAGTCTCTTTTCTGAACTTGATTGTGCAATGTCTTGGGCGAGTGAACCACCCGCTCCAACTCTGTACGCTGGATTCTCATGTGAATAAAAATAGCACATGGAATCACTGTGAATATTGATGTCTGTTGAGATGATGCAGGGAATCTGATTTATTTTTTTTAATAGTTAATTGGATCTGGAAAGAGCTTAAATGAATGAAGCACGTTTTGAAGGACCTTCTTTACATCCCTGTGCACCAGCTACAGCCATCAGTCAGCCATCTTGTTGGCTGTTTCATCACTAAGGGGGTCCCGGCTGGCTTTGACCAGAGCCCGGGCGTTTTCCATCGTGGCTCTGGATCTGGAAGAAGTGTGTGTGTGTGTGGGGGGCTCCTTGGAGATATTCAAGAGGTGCTGCAAGCCCCGCCTGTTTGCCAGGGCTTTTTTTGGGGGGGGGGTTTGACTTGGCAGCCATCTTTTACGGTGGGGAGGAGGGGAACGTTCGGGGGGTTATTTTATTCCTGGTTTGAACGGAAAATGTTTTTAACTATTCTTGTAAGCCACCTTGAACCTCGAGGAAAGGCAAGATAATATGTTTTAATAAATAAATAACTGTTTTAAAATTAAATAACCTGCATGCGGAAAAAGAATTAATAGTCACCTATTGTACAAATGAGTCTTGCTGATATTTAAAACTGTATAAATGTTGTGACTTATGGGTTTGTATTCCGAAACCAACACTCGATTCTCTTTTCTGACAGGTATCGTTTATTTTTCTTCCTTATCTCCATAGTCATATGCTTTGTTGTGACCAAGTCCTTGGTGGTGTCCTGCTGTTTACCCATCTTTCTAATGGGTATGAGGTACTACTTCAGTAGAAAAGTTATCATCAGCTATCTGGAATGTGCCCTGAATACGGACATGTCTGATATTGAGCAATATTACATGAAATCGCCAGGTGAGTAAGAAGTCCACGGAAGGGGGTTGATCAACCAGCCCCGCTTTGTGAAATAAGATATTGAAACGTCTTTTTTTTTTTAACGTACCATCGAGATCGAGGAGTCTTTAAATGCTAAGAATGCAGCTTGTATAGACCGCCCAGATACGGAGCAGAGCTTTAATCCTTAAACCCGAACTCCAAAAGAATGGGGACAGTCTTTCTTTCTCTCTTTTTTACTTACTTGGGTTCACAGGATAACATCAGAAGCTGGGAACCGTATGAGATGCCTTTTATTGTACTGTTATTAAGCATATCGTATTGAAATATTATTTATTGAACGATAATTCTGTTTGATGGGACTCTCTCTCCATTCCGACGGCTGATAAAAGTGGCACGTGATGCTTTAAAAAGAGGTGAAATGGGGAAAACTCTTGGAGCAAAAATGTATCAAGCCGCCCTTTTGGGTGTTTGTTGCCTTGTACGTATCCATATTCAAATAGGTTTCCCACATCTAGCTGTATAGAAGGCTCAGTAAGTCCAGGGAATACTCACCTGCTTACAAAAAACCAGTGCTTTCCAAGCTCCAGTGCTACAGTTGGGGCAGGTGTGTGCAATTTTATTTATTTATTTATTTATTCATCCATTCACATTTATATTTCGCCCTGCCCGCAAACAGTCTCTGGGCAGATCACAGTCAAAACTTAGGCCTTATGGCATCACATCAACATAATAATAACAATAACAACAACAACAACAACAATAATAATAATAATACATTGAAAACCATTAAAACAACGTTAGGACAATATACACCAGTTTTGTACAGTCTCCAGTACTGGTGTCACTGGATTCCAAGGCTGTATAATCCAGCCTGCAGAGGGTACGCAGCTCTCATTTGCCTAGCAGGCCATGTTTACGTCTTTTTCAATAACCACTGAATAAGAATTGCTGAGTACTTGATTTTTAAAGCCCGGAAGCTTTTGTAATGTGCAGTGTTCTTTAAAATCTGGTTTTGGAGTGTATACGAGTGTGGGTAGTGCTAATGATATTTGTCCGCTTTGTTTCTTGTAAGCATAACGAAGTCCCCAAATAACGAGGGGAGAGCCTTCTGTTTAAATGTAGCATTTTTGCATAAGGGAAGACACATGCAAAGAAGTGAGAAGAAAATAGAATCTGAAGTTGCAATTCTAAGTACGTGCTCCGGTGTGGGATTTCTCTGTTCTGAAAATGTGTACGGTATTGCATTGACATCATCTTAGTAACATTGCTCAAGTGAACCATTATTAGGTATTAACATTTGTAATCATTTAATTAATGACCGTCTAGGGTTGCCAGCCTCCAGGTGACCCCTGGAGATCACCTGGAATTGCAGCTGATCTCCAGGCAATGAAGATCAGTAACCCCCTGGAGCAAATGGCTGCTCTGGAAGGTGGTTTCATTTGGTGTTACACCCCACCGAGGTCGCTTCACAAAACCTGCTCTCCCTAGGCTCCACCCCCAAAATCTCCAGTAGTTTCCTGGCCCAGAGTTGGCAACCCTATGACCTACCCAGCAAAGCATGTTCGGTTTGTCGGGAAACTGGGAAAAGAAGCACGTACACTGTCACGTATGACTTCGGGGTATGAGAATTTTGTTTTGTCCTAGTACAGGCTGCTTCGCATTCTGGTTGAACATCAGCTGCAGTTAACGGGTGAAGGTGTAGGGGGGATTTGCTTCCGGGGAGGTTCAGGCCCCTAGCCACGGTGTGCAAAAAAGGGTGTGGTGCCCCATCAATCATTTGTCCTGCCCCTCCAATCAGCATTAGGGGTTGGTGTGAAATCTATCACAGTCTTTCAGGTGTAAATTTTCTATGTAAAAAAGGAAGGGATTGAGGTTAAGTGTGAATCCTGTCATAAATTTTCCAAGGGTGAATTCTGTATGCAGTTGGCTAGAACAGAATTAGCAGTTAGCAGGGCTGAAGAGTCCTGATTTTAAAAGCCTGTAAGGGGGGGGGGAGTGAAATCACACTGGAGTAAAGCAAAGATGAAGGGACAAAAAAGGTGTTGTAGCAGACTCTGAAGAAAGTAAAGAAAAAGACAGAGAGAACAGGACAGCGTTTCACAATAGTCCTGTAGAACTCTTATTGCCGGGGAAATTATTTTTTTGACAGAACAGGGGACAAATAATAAGGAATTTAGGTCCAGAGGTAAGTGAGCACAAGTCTTCTTTTTGCCAATGGGTGCGGTCAGATGGCGTGCTGGGAGCAGTTTAAATTGCTCCGGCCCTGATGCGGTTTTTTTTAACCTGGAGAATCGCGATCACACTCACCTCTTCGCTGCGGATCGCTGCGCAGCAACATTGCTCCCTGCCATCCACACGCGGGAGCGTGCATCAGTGTTGTTTCTCTCTCTCTCAGTTTGGGCATGCGCACAGGCAGCCATCTGTAGAACTAAAATTTTTGCGCATGCGCAGAACAGCGATTTCCACTTCAACCCGACTGCTGTAACACTTCCCTTTAAACTTTAAAGGAACACTTCCCTTTAAACATTCACCCCGAAAATGGCCTCCGTGAGATCCCAAACTCATATAACGGCTAAAACTAGGCACCGTTTAAACATTGTTTTTAATAACGCGGTGGCGGAGCTCCGCCTATGCGCACACCGCCAAAGCTTTAAAAAAAAATAGTGGGCAAAAAGCGGACGCCTCAGGCAGCTTTCGAGCAGAGAGGGGGTTTAAACCAGAAGTGGCTCGAGACCGCAGGAGCGATCAGACGTCAGAAAAGTGCAGTTGGAACCAGAGAATCAGGAAAACACCACTTGGGGACCTGGTATCAAAATACTCCGGGTTAAAGCGGTTTTGAGCCGGAAAGCGACGGCTGGGGACGGGAGGCAGATGTTGACTGTGTGATCACGCAGATAAAATCCGTTTCTGAGGCGGGCCAAAAGCGGACTAAACGGCCTGTCTGAATGTACCTAATATGTGCTAACCCACAGGAATCTCATTCACAGGGCACCGTTAGAAGTCTTGAGTCCGTGATCTACAGAGAAAAGAAGGTTGAATTTACAGTTTCAGGTCTCAGTAACTGGAAGAAGGCTCTCATGCATCTTTAATCCTGCAAACTATGTAAAACAGTTGCTTGGGACTTGGGAGGCCATTTTTATAAAGCTCATACAGAACAGGGCTGTAGACTGTGCCACAGGGGACATGCAGATCTGCCCTCGCAGAGGAGGGAGAGCTTGTACCTGAATAAAACTTGGTCTTAAAGGTGCCACTGGACTGTTTTGGACCGGGGGACCGGGGGGGGGAGGGCTCTGCAACTTACGTGGCTGCTTCTTGCTCTGACTGAGGGCTGCTGGAAACAGGGGGTGGGGCTTGATGCATGTGCCCGCCCCCTGGGCTCTTTACTGCTGGAGCTCCGCTCCTGTGCGCTCCTGCGGGAAATGACCCCTGGTCTCAAGTAGAAAATTGGTAAATAACTAATAAAGTATAAATAAATAAAGAATAAAGTTAATGAATGATGATGGGCTGGTCACCACTGTACTCATTCACACTCCCCCACATAAAAATTTTCTGGCTACGGACCTGGAGGGGTTATGCATTCCAGAGACTGACTCCACTATTAGTAGGGGGAAGGGTCATGCTGAGGATATGGTCCATCCTCAATACCCCATAGTCAAGAAGATACTCCGTCACGGTCCAGCTCAGTTTGGTGTAGTGGTCATGAGCGTGTATGCTAATCTGGGAGAACCGTGTTTGATTCCCCACTCCTCCACATGCACCTGCTGGTGTGACCTAGGGTCAGTCATAAGTTCCTTCAGAGCTGTTCTCTCAAGGGCAGTTCTCAAGTGAGCTCTCTCAGCCCCACCTACCTCACAGAGTGTCTGTTGTGGGAAGGGGAAGGGAAAGGGATTGTAAACTGTTCTGAGACTCCTTCAGGTAGTGAAGGGTGGGGTATAAATCCAATCTCCTCCTCCTCCTCCTCCTCTCAGTATGGGGAGGAGGGATGCGTAGACCATAAAATCCCACAGTATGTTGGGATGAAATCTGTTGAAGCATGACAGAGAATACAAATCAATAAGAAATAGGGGATACCCTGGAATGGTTGTAATAGTCAACCAGTTTGGTGTAGTGGTTAAGTGCGCGGACTCTAATCTGGGAGAACCGGGTTTGATTCCCTCCACTTGCACCTGGCTGGATGACCTTGGGCAAGCCATAGTTCTGTCAGAGCTGTCCTTGAAAAAGAGCAGTTCCTGTCAAGAGCTCTCTCAGCCCCACTTACCTCACAGGGTGTCTGTTGTGGGGAGGGGAAGGGAAAGGAGTTTGTAAGCCGCTCTGAGACACCTTTGGGTAATGAAGGGTGGGGTAAAAATCCAATCTCTTCTTCTTCTCTTCAATTAGTCTCTCCAATCTCAGAGTGGATTAAGGATATCACCTTTGTAAGTGGGCATGAGAATGTCATCATGACTGAATGTCTGGATCATCCTAAAATCCTCTCTCTCTCCTCCCCACACATGCAGACACAACTTTCCCCCCCTGTTTGTCCACATGTGTGTCGATTGAGTGATACATATACAACCACTGATTAATAACCCAGTACTAAGAAAAACTGATGGCTTTTATTTGAATAATGCATGGTTTCCCTCTTGCAGTTTTAATATTAATGTTAAGGTTCTGTTCTGGAGACTGTGGGGGGCAGCATTTGATAAGGGGGCAGCATTTGATAAGGAACTCTTACCAGATGCCCTGGGATACATCTGAACTTCCGGGTGGGGGGGTGTCTGCCACCACTTCCCATTGGGATGGAATTGCACGCGTGAGCTGGCTTTCCATTACATTGTGAAAAGGTGATGTTTCTGGATGAGCTGGGTGCAGGGGAGCTACTGAATACATAAACGTTCTAACGGAACTCAACGAGCAATAAAGGGTCCGTTACTTTTCTGCAACTCAAAAGGTTGTTTCAGCTTTAGTTGTCCAAATTGTTGTTGTCAAAACCTGGGAAGGTATTAGTACTGCTCTACTGATGGTGATGACAGGGATTACTTCAACCTGGTTTTCAGAACACACGGTTCCTGCGTAGGCATCCCACTTCATGTAGGAAGTAGAGAGATGCAAATACTGATGTACAAAATAATCCTAGTCCTAGAACATTGCTCATCAGATCTCATTCCACTGATTACATCGATTTACACGTGGTAATCTGCCTTCAGTCTCTGTTAGAAAGGCAGACTATAAATATTAGTAAGTAAATAAATAGATAAAAAGTAACATGCTGGATTTGCTAGGGGCCCCTCTCTTCCTGTTGCTGATTTCGGGGAATACGCAGCAGATGATTTGGGGGAATACGCAGATCAAGAAGGAAGGCCGTCACTCTAGCATCTTCTCTCTGTAGCTTGTTTTTGGAGGTACGCTGCTTCTGAACATGGAGGCAGGGCCGGCACCAGCATACCCCGAGGTGGGGCAACTGCTGGGGCCCAGGACATGTGGTGGGGCCCACTGAGGGGGCCCCCCTACGCACCTCCCCTGCCATTTGTCTGTACCTGTTTTCTCAACTGCACATGTCACTGCAGGAGGGCATGTGGGGCTGCCCACCTGTGTTGGCACACCTGATGGCAATTATGTGAATTAATCTGTATTTCATTCAAATAATAAGTAAAATCTCCTCCCCACCCCCATTTCTAGGGAAATCTGGTTTCGGAGGGGTGTGGCTCCTACCTCTGACTTCTTACATCTTAAAGAGAGGGTGAAAGTGTTCCAGTTTTGCAACGTGCCGGATTTTGTAATGTAATTTCTTCTCTCCATCAACCCCCCCCCCCCCCGGCCCATGAGTGATGCTTACAGCTGGGTTTTGCTCTTTACAGGAAGTCTGCAAGTGGGGTTTTAGTTAGTGGCAGATCTTGGGGTAGCCCCTGTCTTCGGAGGCAGGGTCCTCAGGGAAATCCACCTACCGTAGTCCCCAGATTACCACGCAGCTCCTCTGGGGACCGATATTCCCCTCAAAGGAGCACCTTCATTTGTTTTGCCCCTTCCTGCAAGAATTACTTGGGGGAGAGACCTCCACAGGGACAACTTGCTGTGAAGAAAAATGTACTGCTGCAGTTGCCTTGGTAACACCTCATAATGCAAGAAGGTGCGATTTGACATCACCGTGTTTGTGAGCTTCCGTTCAGCGTAGGGGAGCAGGGACAGCGACGCTCAGAGGAGAACGCTATCACATCCCACCTTTTGGGTTGGTTACAAGATGGCTCCTAGGGGCAGGGGAAGAGGTGGGGCCGTTGCCTCAGCAGCAGGCAAGCCGCTCTTGGGTGGCCTTGATTGGCTGAGGGATTTGCCAGTCAGTAGGAAGAAGGAATTTATAGACACCTTCGGTACGTCCTTGGCCGTTGAGCTACTGTGGTTGGAAACTCTTGCCTTCCTACTCTGTTCAAAACATTTTAATGCTGCCTTTCTACCAGATCCAAGGTGGCAAATGTAAAAAAAAACATTAAAACATTTCAGCAACAAAAAAAGCGGTTAAAATTACAAAATAGTCGTGCCTGTCCTGTGGCAATAAGGGTCAATACTGTGAGTAGCAGGTGTCTTTGACACTTGTTTGCGCTTCTGCCATCTCAGTTGCTTCCCCAAGCAGTTATTACACCCTCAGCTTTTTCCAATCATTCTGAGGCAGCAAATGTGTCCCACTGTGGAAAATGGTTTCCTAGTCCTGGCACATCTCAGTATGGTAAACATAATCGTAAGCATGCATTTGTTGTGTATAAAAGCATTCTGCATAGACACTTTCATGATACTGCTCTACGACAACCAGGGGTCATTTCGTAGAAAAAGAGGCGCAGGAGCACATTAGTATAACTTATTTGCATATGGCACACCCCCTGACATCACCGGAAGTGTGTCAGAAGGCAACACCCACTGCTCAGGCTCTACTGGACTGTTTTGGATTGCTAGCTATTGGGGGGGGGGGGGGACAACAGCAGAGCTGACGCGCAGAGGAGGGAGAGCTTGTACCTGAATAAACCTTGGCCTTAAAGGTGCCACTGGACTGTTTTGGATTTCTAGCTGGGGCGGGGGACATGCAGATCTGTGCAGGAAGGAAGGAGGAAGGGAGGGAAAAAAGAGAAGGAAAGAGGGAAAGAAAGAGAAGGAAAGAGGGAAAGAAAGAGGGAGAGAAGGAAATGAGGGAAAGGGAAAGAAGGAGAGAAGGAAAGAAAAAGAAAGAAGGAAGGAAAGAGGGAAAGAAAGAGGCTTCTTGCTCATGGCCTGGAGCTGCTGGGAGCAGGGGGTGGGGCTTGTCGCATGTGCCCGCCCCCTGGGCTCTTTACTGCCGGAGCTCTGCTCCTGTGCGCTCCTGCAGGAAATGACCCCTGATGACAACTGTTCCTCAGGAGTTATGGCCGCGGGGATGATAAGTGGCCCCACACTGCTTACCTGAAGTGTTGTCTCCTCTCTTAAAAGGGCCCTGTTGTGACTCTTTTCTGCTTTGAGGCAATGCCGTCATTATTTCTCCAGGTCTTTCCTCTTGACTATTTTTCCCTATGAAGCTTTCAGCCTAATTCACTGGGTCAGCCACTGCATTTGTCTCTGTTACCTTTCTTCCCTTTCCTCCGTGTAGACATTTGGGTTGCAATGTGGGGTCGCTGTTGAAGTTAACAAAACATTGCGCTTGAAATGTAGAATTAAATGCTTCCCCTTGCCCTAAAGCACTCGGTAGCGCTTGGCGTCTTCTGTCACACCCTGTGATATTAGTGCGCCAGTATCAGCCAGGAAGCTGAGTGACTCGGCTGTAATGGTAAAAAAAAAAAGGGCCCACGGTGACATCAAGGAATGTGGGAGTCGAAGAAAGCATTGGTTTGGTAGTGCTGTGGTTCACTTCTGAGAGGAAATCAGAGTTCTGTGAGGGTTTTAGTTGAACAAAGACAACGTATTTTAACCTATTGTAAGCCGCCCTGAGCCTGCTACGCAAGGAGGGTGGGATAAACATCGAATAAATAAATAAGATAAAATTCATCTGTTTCTCAAGTGTGGGTCCATCTGTGGATATCTAAATCCACTGATCTGGCCCACACGGAAGGAAAGGAGATTTTTCTCCAAACTTGGGGCACCCTCAGGTTTGCAGAAAAATCGTTAACTTTTTAAAAATACATTTTTGGGAGGGGTTCAGTCCCTCTGCGCGCACACAGAGAACTTTCCAGACAATGCCGCTTGTGAGGGGGTGCGAGGATTGCCAGAGAAGGTGGGGGAAGATTGACCTAGAAGGGGCGAAGGAAGATTGTTAAATAAGGGGTGGGGGCAGAACGAGAGGGGGGAACATTGACAGAGAAGGGGGAAGAGGGAAGGAAGCTAAGTCGGGGAGATCCCAACTCCCCACTCGTATATTTATAAAGTGCCACAGCAGAGAACAGACAAGTGCATATGAACAGATGACTACATGGGGGAGCGGTGGCGCAGGCAGTACAACGCCTGCTAGTAACATCTGTAGCAAACAGCCTCAACGGCTGTTCGAATCCCCACCGCGGCCGGAGTGAGCTCCCGGCCCCCGTCCCAGCTCCCGCCAACCCAGCGGTTCGAAAGGTTAAAAAATACAAGTAGATAAATGGGTACCTTCCCTAGGTAGCAGGGGGCACCCACCTCCTGGTTCCGGGCCAGGAGTGTTGGCAGCGGCGACGGAGACGGTAGCGGCAACAACAATGGCGGCAGCGGAGTTCCTGACCAGACCTGACGAAGGCGGAGCCACGGTGGTGCGAGCGCAGGACAGCGCAGCACGGCAGGAGCCGGAAGGATGCAAGCCGGAAGCTGCAGCCGGAGGGCGGGCGCGCACGAAGGAAAAACATCGAGCTGTCTGAGGTGGTGCTGGTCAGCTGAGGACGCCAGCATACCCCCCCCCCCGCAGCCCGCCGGAAAGAAGATAGAACGCGCCGCCAACAATTAGGGGAAGTCCCTCCCCTAATAAGCTGTGGCCCTAGGTAGGTTAACTAGGTAGGTTAACTACTGCTACTATACCAGTAGCAGTACACTGTAAACCGCTCTGAGACCCACTAGGGGTCATGGGCGGTATATAAATGCAATGTAAATTTTAAAAAAAAATATACCAGAGGTGCTGAACTCATTTGTTATGAGGGCCGGATCTGACATAAATGTCATTTTGTCGGGCCGGGCCAAAGCCATGTGTGCCATAAGCTCTGAGTTGGTGTATCCTCACTGCAAGACCCCATAGGCTGGGTGTGTGTGCAAAGGAAAACCCATATGGGCGGACTGCAGAGCCAGTGGTGCAGCACTGGGCAGATGTTCCCACGCTGCTTGACTGCTACAGATGAGGTTGTTCTGCCACGCTGAAGCCACAATTGGGGTGGCTCCACCCACTCCCCCATGAACAGTCTCTTGTACCCTCCTTTGCACTAGTTTCTTGCAGGCTGCATAACAGCCCTGGAAGGGCTGGTTCTGGCCCCCGGGCCTTATGTTTGACACCCCTGCCTTATACTGAAGGAGAAGCGAGTTATACCCTTTCATGCCCATTCAGCCAACTAAGAAGGGTGGAACTCTGTTTGGAGTGGCACTGGTAGTGGAGCGGCTGCGCTGAGATCCTGAGGTCCCTGGTCCAGATCTCAGCTCTCAGCTCTCTCTAGGTTGCCTTTCAGTCCATCTCTGCAATATGGATGTAGTAATGTTGGCCTGCCTCTCAGGGCTGTTGTGAGGTAGTGTTACATTTGGAGTGCTTTGGAAGTACTAAATGTTAAGACTGAGAGGCAAAGCCGAAGGATTTCTAGCATGACAGCTGATGTATTTGTAGCCATCAGTGTTGGACTAGGATGTGGGAGACCCAGGTTCGAATCCCCATTCTATCTTGGAAGCTCACTTGGGTGACCTTGGGTCAGTCACCCTCTCTCAGCTTTAGCTACCTCACAGGGTTGTTAAGGGAATAAAGTGGAAAAGGGAAGAATTATGTTTTAAATTGGTTTGGGTCCGCATGAGGGAGAAAAGCCAGAGATGAATATCTAACTAATAATGATTTCTGTCACTTACACCAAGATTTGCAGCTTTACAGCTATCGCAAGCACGTAATGCAGAATAAATATATTGTATATGATCGGGGGGGGGGGTTGTTGTTGTTTCAAAGTCAACAATTTTCTGTATCAGACTTGCAATGTGAATAAACTTTTAAATGAGCCGTCGACATTCCAGCAAGAATGTCCTCACCATTTGGGAGGGTGCAAGAAGTGATATAAGGCAGGAAATATGATTTGTAATTTTTAATTTACACTTACGAAGCATGAGATATCTTTCAACCAAGTACAATATGCATAACAGTAATCTAAAAAAAGGATAATCGAGACAAGGAGCAATTATTAAAAATTTGCCACACACAAAAGGAACCCATAATAAATCTACAGAGTTGTATTTTTCCCTGTTCTTTAGAGGAGATGGCATCTCTTCAGACAAAAAAAAAGACTGAAAGAAATCCCTGAATGGATTGTTCCCACTGGTTGTGATGGACACAATTTTTAAAATTTTTACCATACTGAGAAATTTGGATTTTGGAAGGAGGAAGTGACAATGCCATCAGTTGAACTTTGACCTGGAAGTGTCATCATAAGACCGCACATTACAAAGTGATAGGGCTGCCAAGTGGGGGTGGGTGTCGGGTAAACCCCCGCTTTGGAGGCCCGATTTCTGCCGCCACGGAATCGGGCCCGGGGGGGAACTCCGACGGAATTGGGCCCCGGGTTTTCCCTCCGATGGTCGGGGCCACGCCCTCAACGTGATCGACGTTGCGCGTCATTTCCGGTGATGTGCTGGCGGCGCGTGCTCGCACGTCATCCTACGGCTCCCGGAGCCCAGCGAGGCTCCCCTGCCGCCAAGATAAATAGACTTGGCAACCCTACAAAGTGATCATATCCTTGCTGAGTTCTGCCCTCCCCCACCACAACTCCAAATATCTCCAGCAATTTTCTGAGCCTGTTTTGACATTAAGGGACAAAGCAGACATGATGGGGTGTGGCCATTTTTAGATGTGTTAATAGCAGCCCTTGGGCCTCCTAGGTAGGAACAGGGCATTTGCACTCAGCTGGGGGAAGTTGTTATTTTTTTAAAGATACAAGAAGGGGGGAGGGTGGCTTAACCAAAAAGAATTGAATTAAGAACCAAAAAGTTAAAGAAGTCAGAATGTGAAGGGCCCAATAGTTCTATATCTAAACTTAAAACACAAACAGAGAGTACTCCACCTTGTTATACCTCTGAGGATGCCAGTCACAGCTACTGGCGAAACGTCAGGTCCTACAATGCCAAGACCACGGCCAGACAGCCCGGAAAATCTACAACAGCGAATGAACTCCGGCCGTGAAAGCCTTCGACAACACATTAAAACACAAATCTCACAAAACTACACGTATTCAGGGCTATTTTTGGGCAGGAACGCACAGGAACGGAGTTCCGGCTGGCCCCCGAGTTGGCCACGCCCAGCAGGAACTCATTAGCATAATAGGTCACACCCAACAGCAGAAACTCATTCGGATTGGCTACATTAGGGGTGTGTGGCCTAACATGCAAAGAAGTTCCAGCTACAAAAAAAGTCCTGGGTTTTGACAATAAACAAAGTAAACAGAATAAGAAGCAAAAGATGGGTGTGGCTGGATGACCACACTTCTGGTAACATGGGGTGTGGCCTAATATGCTAATGAGCTGTGCTGTTAGGGTGTGGCCTAATGAGTTTATGCTATTGGGTGTGGCCTATTATGCTAATGAGTTCCTGCTGGGCTTTTTCTACAAAAAAAGCCCTGCACGTATTTATTACAAATTAGATAAAAAACTTTAGCCCCCCCAAAATAAATGTAATTGTCACTTGGGGAACAAAAAGTTAAAAAAACCGAGATGCTAATATTTTCTGAAGCCTGTCTTAGCGGTTTTTTCTCTATGATCTTGTATAGCTCTTCATATAGTCAGATTTGTTGGAATTGATATTATTATTGATCACTCTCAACGCCAAAAAAAAGAAGAAAGAAAAATGTAATGGTTAAAAAAAATGCTGTTGTATTTCAAGTAATGTATGATCTCCATCTCTTGAGTTTTTAGTGGTTTTCTTTACGTTCTCCTGTAGTTTGTAAACTCCCCTCCCTTGTTGTTTCTTTGTAGTTTATAGAAAATGCAATTAAAAAAAACCCTACGGGGGGGGCTAAAAGAAACAAAAAAACCAAACAGTAGCCTCAAATCAGAATAAGATCATACAGATTTCAATCATAAACCGTTTTAGACCCTGACCAAACGCATTTTGGCCAATTGGCCTTCTTCAGTGGTCAAACAATGCTGTTATGCAATGGCTCCAAGCATTACAATAACAATAGTTATTTCGGTCCCTGCCACACAGCAGGAAAAACAACGGCCTAAGTGCGGCTAATCTGAGCCGCACCAAAATAGAGATGCCGCGGCGGGATCCCACGGATCCCCTGAGCCGCGGCACCATTGCTCCCCGGCACAATCCGGGGAGGAAGCGACGGTCGGGAGGGGGCGGCTGCCAAACTCCGCATGTGTGAGCATGCGCAGTTCGGCCAGGAGCCGGGGATGCGCCGGCGGAAGGACACGCTGGCGATCCCACAGCCGACCTTGATGCAGCCTTTCCGGATGAACCACCCAGGTAGGTGGTTTATTTTTGGTGTGGGGTTTTGGGCGGAAGGGCCGGATCGGGGACGAGTGCGCAACGCTTCCCAGATGTTGCGGTGGGATCGCGCCCGTTTGCTGCGCCCCCGATCCGTCCCTCTCCCGGCCCAAAACCTCTCTTGTGACCGGGGCCTTCTTAAACTTCGACCAAGTTGAAATTGTTTTATAATCAATATCTGTGACCCAAGGCAGAGATCTAATCCAGGGGCCTCATTTTAAATAACCTGCTGCCCTGGCCAGGTACGCATGTCTTGAATGGTAATTCAGTTGTGTACCTTCTTCTCCTGGTCCTCAACATATTTTTAGATGCCATCTGGAGCCAATAGTATGTAATGGTTTTTAAAAACCATTTAGCCCGACACCATCCCCCTAATTTAAATGAACCACAGAAGGTGTTCATTTGCTTGGGGCAAGGGAATGTAAATACCTATGGGGTCCTTCTAATTTTTTCTCTGCAGGGAAAACAGATTTGGTTGAGTAACAAATTAAAAACTGATGTGGGACGAACCCTCCACAAATATTACAAATGCCAGTGTTCCATTTGTTGTCCCCCCCCCCCAAAAAAAACGCACTTGCTATTAACAGATTAGAAACGGCAGGATATTCACGGATCTCTCACCATCATGTTCAAGTAGAATCCAGTATGGTCATTTATTAAAGCTGTGTTTAAATATTACATTTTGTGGGACTCATTACCAGCTTCCCTGAGCTAAAGAGCAACGATGAGTTTGCCAGAATTCATAAAGCCCCATAAAAATAGTTGAGGAGAGAATTTTTATGCTTGTATCTGTTTCTAATGACCACGGTGAATTGAATAGCTGTGTTTGTTCTCTGATATTGTTACTCATACATCCCAGAGGCAGCTGTCCTGATCAGTGTTCCCTCTAAGATGAGTTATCGTGAGCTATCTCACAGTCTTTTAGCCTCCGGCTCACACCTTTTTGACTCAGCTCATGAAAGATGGCTCCAGAGAAGACTAATTTGTGCAGCAGCCAAATCGCTCGCTCACAACTTTAATGCCATTAGCTCACAAAGTAGAATTTTTGCTCACAAGACTCCACAGCTTGGAGGGAGCATTGGTCCTGATCAAATATTGTGGTGAACATATGTGTATCTTGCGTGTGTGTGCATAATCTGTTTGCAAGAAGGATCCTATGCGCATTCACTGTACCAAAAAAACTGAGGACCCGTACCTGGATAAACACGCTGTTTCAATCACTCGTTCAGCTGTTCGTGCATTGAACGCAACATGAGAATTACACCAATGTACATATAAAGGGAAAAAAATCCAGCGTGACTCATGAACAGGGCTAGTGTTTCTTGAATTCCGTTTTCATCCATACCTCCTCCTCTCCCCTCAACTGACTGTGAAGGTGATACTCTTTTCTGACGTCCGCACCCATTGATTGTTCCCTGATAGATGGGGGGTGGGTGGGACCCGATTTGTCTCCTGGAAGTCCAAAAGGATTCTTTCAAGGCCAGAAAGAACGGGGGTGTATATGCCCCCCCCTCCAGGAAGCATAGTTCAGACATAAGAGTCATTGCTGAAAAAACTTTCAACATCTCTCCATTTTAAAGAAAATTTGCCAGTCCTTAAAGAACCAGTACCCACTCCAGAGAGAGGAGTAAAGACCGAACAAGTGAAGTCAAGCCAAATTGGGGGGGTGGGGTGAAGCAGAGTATTTATTCTATTTATTTTATTTTATTAGATTTATATACCGCCCTTCGGGGCTCAGGGCGGTGAACAACAATTAGATAATACACTTAAAACAATGGGATAACAATTTACATATAATTATCATAAAATACCATGTAACCATAAAACAATCAGATGACCAATCAAAATCAGGCCAGTGATGAAAATTGGCCAGAAAAGCTGGGCAAAAGAACTAAGGGTAGAGAAGCTGGGGGGGGGGGAAGAAGAGGACGTCCACTGCCCCAACCAAATCCCCGGTGGAAGAGCTCCATCTTGCAGGCCCTGCGGAACTGCGATAAGTCCCGCAGGGCCCTGATCTCACACGGGAGCTCATTCCACCAGGCAAGGGCCAGCCTAACATCATACATGATCTTTAATTGGAACTCTTGCTGGTCATTGCAGAGGAGTGCAGCGGACGTCCGCACCCAATTCTGCCCCTCTCCCGCCTCTTGCCTATTTCTCCCGAGACTTAAGATCACTTGCCAGCCCCTCTTGTCTTTTCAAATCAACGAACATTCGAACATTCGTGAGAAGTTGTCATGTCCACGTGGACTGAGCATAGATAATGGAATTCACTGCCACAGGAGGTGGTGGTGGCTACAAGCATGGACAGCTTCAAGAGGGAATTAGATAAGCATATGGAGAAGAGGTCCATCAGTGGCTATTAGCCACAAGGTATAGATAGGAACTCACAGGCCGGGGCAAGGGATGCTCTGTCTTCTTGGTGCTTGGGGGGGGGCAACAGTGGGAGGGCACCTGGTCTTTTTGGCCACTGTGTGACAGAGTATTGGACTGGATGGGCCATTGGCCTGACCCAACATTGGCTTCTCTTATGTTCTTATGTTCTTATAATATTTCTAGTTCTTGAAGCAGCCGCTTCATCCAGGATTGCTGTCCCTGTTATTGAATCGTGCAGGGCTTTTTCCTTCCTTACGTAAAGTTAATGGGGGGGGGGGGGGTGTTGTAAAAGCCAAAGTGCTCTGTTTTCTGTAAGTGGAGCAAGAAATCGCTTTGGCTCCCTGTCCCTGGTTGCCAATAATGGTAGTACTCAGAGAGATCATCATGCCAACGAATCTCTGTGCAGCCTCCTGAAAAACTGGGCTTTGTCCAGAAAATGCATTCGATTCCTGCAATGTCTCTAAGGGCCAGTGTAGACACAAACGAGTTGTGTATCATGGGCATGTGCACCCCCCTAACAGGGCAGATAAGTCCTCCCTCCCCCCCAGGCTGTTTCTGGTAGGGAACAGAGCACAGGGAACATAAGAACATCAGAGAAGCCAATGCTGGATCAGACCAATGGCCCATCCAGGCCGACATTCTGTGTCACACAGTGGCCAAAAATACCAGGTGCCATCAGGAGGTCCACCAGTGGGGCCAGGACACTAGAAGCCCCCCCCAAGCACCAAGAATACAGAGCATCCCTTGCCCCAGACGAAGAGTTCCTACCTATACCTTGTGGCTAATAGCCACTGATGGACCTCTGCTCCACATGTTTATCCAATTCCCTCTTGAAGCTGTGCATGCTTGTAGCCGCTGCCACCACCTCCTGTGGTAGTGGATTCCATGTGTTAATCACTCTTTGAGTGAAGAAGAAGACTGAAGTCGCTTCTCCCCCCCCCCGGCACTAGGTCTCAATTCAGATTGGGCACCTGTGTTGTTTGGGAAATTATCAGTATTAAACATGAGCCATTAAATTATAGGGTTGCCAGGTTGGGAAATACCTGGAGATTTCGGTGGTTGAGCCTGAGGAGGAACAAATTTAGAGTCCAGTGGCACCTTTAAGACCAACAAAGTTTTATTCAAGGTACAAAAGTTCGTAGAGTGCCAACACTGGACTCTAAATTTGTTCTACTGCTTCAGACCAACACGGCTGACTGCCTGAGCCTGAGGAAAGTGGCCATTTTCTCCAGGTGAACCCATCTCTGTCGTCGGGAGATCAGTTGTAACCCCAGAATATCTCCAGCCACCACCTGGAAGTTGGCAACCCTATATTAAAACAGCATAAAACAACACTAAACATCTACATTGTAAGCTGTCTTGAGGTCTGTAAGGAAGAGAGGCAGCTAATACACGTTTTAAATAAATTAAATAGAATAAATCCATCCTCAGGCAAGAAGCAGATCATAGAAAAAGCTTGAAGGTAACAGAACCTTTGTGTTCAATGCCTGGGTAAAAAGAGCTGTTGTGGCCTGACAAACAAAAGACTGTAGAATTTTCACACCAGGTGAGCCTGAAAGGGGAGGGCATTCCTAAGGCAAGGGGCCACCACTGAAAAGCCCTGTCTGTCATGGGCACCGAGACCTGGACTAGAGAAGTCTGAACTTGCATCATTTTCAGTTTGATTTTCTTGTGCGGACAAGACAATCCAGCTACGTATTATTGCTGTATTGCAACAACATACCTGATTCTGCTTCTTCAGCTCTTCTGTTGACAGCCCTGGAGTATGTGCGTGTGTGTTTGTGTGTGTGTGTGTGTGTGAGAGAGAGAGAGAGAGAGGAGTGTGCATCTGGGGTAGGTGGGTGTGTTGTGGGCTCATGGAAGTCTGAGAGTGGATATTTGTGTGTGTCTGCCTTCTTCTGTTTTTGTGTGATGGGGGAAGTGTGTCAGTTTGCATCTGCTCTAAACGAGATTAATGTTTCTTAGAACATTACAGATACCAATGTTTGAAGTGGGAGGGAGAAATGAAGTGGGATGAGTTATCATTTCAAATTAGGTTGCTAGAGCAGATGGCTATAAAAGGGAATGGGATGATGTGTGGAGGCTAGGTCTGTCAGTGGCTACTAGCCATGGTGACTCAGGGGCTGGCAGAAGCAGCAGACCTCCATGTACCAGTGTTAGGAGGCAGCATTGGGGGAAGGCCTACCCTCAACGCTGTCAGACTCCTGGGCAAGTTATTCTCAACAACACTGGCAGTGATATGTTTATTGAGCTATAAGCAAGGTCCAGGTCTTAACAGTACTGTGTCAGTTCTGAAGATTTTGGCGGGTACAATCATAGATATAGGTAATTCAAATGTAACCCCTCCTAAGGCCCACTCATACGTCACATCCACTCCGCCTAGCCCCCAGCGACTCTACACCCCTTCACCTGGGAAATATACGATGCCATTATCTACAAAAGCAAGCTGGCACCAAAAGTTTCAAGGACATTCCTCTGGGGATGAGAGGAAGGCTTCTTCAGAAGAATTACTCTTCTAAGATAGTGCAGTCACACACTCCACACTCACACCCTCTACCTAAGGCATTCCCATCCCCCAGCATCTATGGCAAACTGAGCAGAGCGAGGTTTGACAGAGGCCCTGTTTGTTGGCCCTCCAGGGTGACTGGTTGGCTGCTGTGGTAAACAGGATGCTGGAGCAGGTGAATCTCTGGTCTGATCCAGCAGGGCTCTTCTTTACCAGATGAGGTTTCTGAGTTATCTTCAAGAGCTGACCCATGCAGACTACGTTACAGTAGTCTAGCCTTAAGGTTACTGTGGCATGGATCCTTGTGGCTAGATCGAACCAATCAAGGCCGCTAGCACACCATTCCTCCAAGCTAAAGATGGAAGAACACATGGGGTTTTTTTGCAACTGAATCAACTTGATTCTTTAGTAATGCTAGATCAAGTATACCTCCTAAACTCTTAACTGAGTCAGTAGGCTTCAGTTTTTCTAACCCAAATCATCTCCATCTTGACAGCGTTCAGTTTCAGCTTGTGCCCCTTTAGCCATTTAACCACAATAGCCAAGTACTGGCTCAGGACAGCTGTAGCAGTGTCAGGAGGTCTGGGCAACAGAAAATACCTGGCTTCCAAACCCATGCATGATCCACCCAAAGGCCTTTATGTAGTAAACAGTGTTCCCTCTAAGCTGCGCTGGGGGTGCTGGCAGACAAAATTTCAGTTCCTATTCAGACATTGTCGCTTCCAGCTCACAAGCACTTTTCCTCCATTGGAAACAATGGAGGATGGGGGCACCTCCTTCTGGGGCCCATAGAATTGGACCCCCTGGTACAATCTTTTTGAAACGTGGGGGGATTTTTGAGGAGAGGCACCAGCAGGTATGCTGCACATTTGGTGCCTCTAATTAAAAAACAGTCCCCCCCAGATACCCCGGATCGGCTCTCCATTATAGCCTATGGGGCCCATTGATTATAATGGTCCCCATAGGCTATAATGGAGGAGGAAAAAAAATATATATTTTGCATACCCCTGTTATGCTTTTCAGTATAATTTGTAAGCTGCCTTGAGTCACAGTAAAAGTGGGATATAAATATTTGAATAAATAAGTAATTTGAGCAGGCTGAAACATTTAAGCAACTCTACCTTGCATCCTGAATTCCTTCTTTGCAACCCACCCTCTCACCTTCTAACTGGGATATAATAACTCAGATATCACCATTCTGACTTGTCTCTAATGACTCTGGAACTTTGACTCTGGAAGGCACATACCCCGGAAATCTTGTTGGTCTCTTTTAAGGCGCTACTGGGCTCAGATCTGGTTGTTCTACGGCAGACCAACACGGCCGCTGTCTGAACACTGTCAAAGGAGCAAAGGCTCATATAGTAGTTTAAAATCAAGGTGGTTACACTGAAGCGTGCTAATGGGCAGTAGTAGAGTTCTGATACGGGTTGAGGTGTGAGAATTTGGGGCTCGCAGACAATGAAATAAGAGGAAGGGGGAAATGCACTCACATTGCTGAATACAGAACTAAGTTTGAGTCCCGGGGCACCTTTAAGACTGACAAAGTTTAATGCTGGGTTTGAGCTTCCGTGTATGTGAAAGCTTATCCCCCGAATTCAGCTTTGTCGGTCTTAAAAGGTGCCAGCTCGACTCAAACTTTGTTCTGTTGCTTCAGACCAACACAGCTACCCACCGGAATCTATTGCTGAATATGAAATTCATTCAAACTTAAAAAGCCTGTGGCCAGGCAAACAGAAAGGGTGGGGTCCCCAGAGGAGTGGGCACTGCCAACTTGTTCCCCCCCCTCCGAGCTTCCTTCAAGTTGGGAGTAGGGACAGGAGCACACAGAGCAAGGTGGGAGAGTGTTGTCCCCAAGTCACCTGGCCAGCCCATTCGTGTGTCCGTTTACAGGACATGCGCAGCTGGAGGGGGTGAAGCGTTCCCTCCCCCCGTTGTTGCTTTCCTGAGAGTCCCCTCCTCCTCGTGCCGCCGTTCCTGTCCTTTGGGGAGCAGCCCAAGCTTCACTGCTAATCCAGGCTTCCTTGGGCTGGGAGAGCAGAGAACGAGGAGGAAAGGAAGGTCAGCTGACACACGGGTGGTTTCCTTCCCCCTTGACACCGTCTCACAGTGGAGGCAGAGATGGCACTGTGCCCTCTCCCCAGGCACGACCTCTGCCTCCACCGCCATGCTCTAAGGGGGAAGCCAGCAGCCCGTGTGACATCCGACTTCTCTGCCTCCTCAGCAAGCCCAGCGGACCCTGACACATCAGCAGCACAGAAGGGAGAGGAACAAGGAAGCGCTCAGTGGGGCAGTGCTTTGCCACTTCAGCTGCTGACGATAGGGTCAGGGGGGGGGGAAAGAGAGCCGCGGTGAGGGCACAGTCAAAGAATCCCCAGCGTGGTGCCTGTGGTGCCATGGCGCCCACCAGTACTTCCCTTGGCACCCACCAAGCTTCCCAGAAAGTGGGCGGGGCCCCTGTAAGACAGGGCTTGTGGCCCTTCATTCAAATTAAAGGATGGCCCAGGGCTGCAGAGTGGGGAGGGGAGTCCTGCATTTGGTTCCGACACCTGTGGCAGACATTTTGGGGTGGCGCTCTCCGCTCCGTCTCAGGATTCCATTGAAGCTCACATGTTCTAAAAGTTTGGGGGTCGCCGGTATAATCTTGAGTAGGGAGGGAGGGGCCAGCAAGAGTACCAGCGAGAAATTCGAGCTGTCTTCACCCCGTCTGCATTTGAAAAACCATCTCTCTGCATTACTACTGAACTTGTGAGATCATCTCAGCTGGCTCAGGAGGTGGTGAGCTCCCCCCTCACTGGCAGTCTTTAAGCAGCCCTGGAGAAACACTTGTCAGGGATGCTCTAGGGGGATCCTGCATTGAGCATGGGGTTGGGCTAGATGGCCTGTATGTAGTGTTCCCTCTAAGCTGAGTTAGTGTGAGCTAGCTCAGTCTTTTAGCCTCCAGCCCACATGTTTCCGTCTTAGCTCAGGAAGGGGATGGCTCCAGAGCAAACTAATTCATGCAGCAGAGCCAAATCGCTGGCTCACAGCTTGAATGCCAGTAGCTCACAAAGTCGAATTTTTGCTCACAGGACTCCACAGCTGAGAGGGAGCATTGCCTGTACGGTTCCTTCCAACTCCATGATTCTATGGCCCTTTCTGCCCTCTCCTTTTAATCCATGTTCACTGTGGTGTCCTCCAAGCAATTCTGCACTAAAATCGCATTCAACCTTCTTTTTATTCCGGGCCTGTTTTCAGCCTACACTGCCAGGAAACGCACTGGAAGGAAGGCCTTTTTGTATCCTGGCTAAAGTTGGGTGAAGCCACCCTGCTTCTTCTCCAGTGTTGTGGATAAATTCGGTGATTTCCTCCTCACTATTCACCCATGTTTTTGGAATCCCCGTTGTTTCACTGTAGCACATAGCCAGTATTCCGTGCGCAACATGTTTCAATAACGTAGACGTGTTCTTCTGGATGTTGTCTGCCAGTTGTATCAGAGTGGGTACATAGAGAGAATTTCTTTGTTTGCAGAAGTCATTAGCTCTGGTGGAGAAGACAGTGGCAGTAACAACACATCTGTTAGTGGTTCTTCACATACACACACACCACGGACCTTTTCCACAGGCTGAATCTCCTCTAATGTGGATCTCTCAACTGTGAGTTGTATCCTGGACGGTGGATGGAAACGGGCCTGTCTTCTGCATTCTGTAGACGACCACCATCTCTCCTCAGGTAAGTACGTTGATTCTTAAGTAGTAGCCATAAGAGGGGTGTTTGAAGGGGAAAGAGAAACAGTCGGGGTGTCCTTCAGCAGTTTAGGACAGATACAACAGGAGATGGTTAGAGATGATCCTGTAGATGTATGCTTTCGAAAGCTGCATAAGTTGATTCCTTTTCCCTTGTCTTTTTAGTTTCAGGAATAAAGAGTAACATCAAGCTCTTCAGGTGCTGGAGGATAAGGTCAGTGTGTGTGGGAACATTTGTGTGGGGGGAATGTCCCGTCTTGTGTTATTTCTTAGTACGGAGGTCCCCAGCCCTTTTGAGTCTGCGGGGACCTTTGGAATTCTGACACAGCGTAGCGGGCACAGCCACAAAATGGCTGCCACAGGAGGCGGAGTCAACCACAAAATGGCTGCCACAGCTTCCCTTCAGTCACACCCTGAAGATCCTTGTGCTGTGGGGGCAGCTGCTGCCAAAGCGACATTTAAAAAAAAACCTCTGCAAATAGGGTGGTCTCACACAGGTACAGGCATTTATTACAGCAACAAGCCACAGAACGCACATGCTTAAATATAACAGTCATATAACTGAATTTAGGACAATAAAATAAAACTCTATAAAAATACAGTCATGCATAATAAAATAAAGGATGACCATAAAACAGAGACTATTAGGCAACTATTATATATTCGATCGTGTATTTCAGATGCAGTAGCACGCTACCCAAATTTTTGCCACAGTTTCAGTAATCGTCTGGTTCCCATCGATTAACAATTGGTTACACTGCTCAGCACCTGATTGTCCCACTATTTCTGTTATGAGAGGAGTAATATATTTGTCACGGATCTTGTTATACCAGTTACATCTGAGCATCGTGTACTCAATAGTTTCTGTCTCTCCTGAGCCACATTGACAATATCTATATTCAGTAGGGATCCTTCTGAATCTGCCCTCAAGCATCGCGGAGGGGAAAGCCTCACATCTGGCTATGGTGGTCTCTCACAATGGGTGCGTTCAGACGCGGCGTTTCAGCCGGCATAAACTGTACCGGTTGGAACCGGTGCAGTTTATGCCGGCTGAAACGCGATCACACTCACCTCCATTTTGCGGAGCCCATCACTGTATGCCCGCTCACACGCTGCGGGCTTCGGCTTTTTAAAAAAAAACTCAGTTTGAGCATGCGCATAGGCAGCCATTCACAAAATGGCAATCTTTGCGCATGCTCAAAACACCCCATATTACATTTAAACTTTAAAGGTAAGGACTTACCTTTAAAGTTTAAAGACCAAACTGGCCTCCCTGAAGTCCCGGACTCCTCCAAAACGCTACACCAAGGGCTTTTTTTAAAAAACAAACTCTCAGGGCGAAGCTTCGCCCAAGCGCACATCGCTCAGTTAAAAAAAAATGGCGGGGGAAAATCGGAAGCCTCAGGCTTTCAAACGGAAGTGGCTAGACACCGGTGGAGAGCGATCAGACGGGGGGGTACAGTGATTACAACCGTTGTACTCAGGATACCAACACTTGGGGACCTAGTGGCAGAGTACAACGGTGTAAAGCTGTTTACAACGGTTAGGGACAGAAGGCAGATGTTCGCGGTCTGAACGCCGGTAAGTACACCGGTTGGAACCAGCACCTATTCCGTTGTAAATGCCGCGTCTGAACGCACCCAATGTGTGCTGAACCTTTGCTAGCCCTTGTGGATCTTTGGTGAAGGGAAGAGCTGGCAAGTCAGACTTGGGACTCAAAAGAATGTGCAAGTATTATGAACTGAGATCGAGGCAGCTCTTAAAAAAGTGATTCATGTTTATTCAGCTCATAACAACACAAGAATAGGCAGAGACTTCAAGATGAAAAGACGGAACCCAAGCTGACTTATAGATGATTTGAATGGTCCAAACCACGCCCCCAAAACAGCTAACAACCAATCACAATGTGTACATAATGGCCAATGGGTGTTATTCCCTCCAGAACCATACCTATGCTCTGATTGGCCCACTGTGCAAAGCAGCCAATCAGAACGTGCACTTTAGAATACCAGGCTTCTATAGAGCCTTGTCCGAAGCTCAGGCATACTTGCAGCATTACAGTGTCAGAATGTAATACATCACCTTTGCCGGCTTGGGACCAATGGGATTCGTTCCCGCCAGAATCAGAGTCTTTTGGATTGGTCTGTCTCGCACTGGGACCAATCCGACAGACGGGTTTACAATACCTTGGTGTCTATGGAGCTTGTGCCTGAAGCTCCAGCCTAATATCATATCAAACCGTATCCTAGGCCAGTGCATGTAAATACATAACCTCCTGTCCATACATAACACCCCTCCACGCTAAGTTAGCACCCATGTGCTTTCTTCGATTAGGATGAGTCCGTGTCCTTAGGCCATACAAAGAAAAACGTTACCAACAACTGCATATAAATTGCCTATCAACATTGTGTGAATACATAACACCCCTCCACCCTAAGTTAGCACCCATAGTGCTTCAATTGGTTAGGATGAGACCGTGTCCTATGCCATACACAGAATCCAGAACATCACAACTTTATTGAATACCAAGTAGTGGGTTAATACTCAACAGCAAGTTTCCAGGTTCTCGAGAACTCCCTTAGGATGAGTGTTTAAAAAAAAATGCTTCCCTGTGTTAAAATTTCTTTTCCTGTTCAACTCAAGCATTGCAGGAGGCAGGGCAGATAGAACCTTTCTCTGTATGGAGTTTCCTGTTTGCTTTCTCTGTATGGAGTTTTGTTTCGTGGGTTAGCATGTGACCGTGACACACCCCGTCCCGTAACCTCATTCAGCTGCATGTGTGAACCTTGCCTCAAGCACAGAACCCACACTTCCCCACCACCTTGTTGGCGTTGTGTTTTAAATTAAAACTGCTAGTATTATCTTGGCCCTGATGCTGGTGGCCCGGGCTAGCACTCGGAAGCTAAACAGGGTCGTTCCTTGTTCGTATTTGGACGGGAGACCACTATGGAAGTCCAGGGTCGCTATGCAGAAGCAGGCGGTGGCAAACAAAACTTCTGAACGTCCCTTGTCTGGAAAACCAACCATAAGTTGGCTGTGACTTGACCGCACTGTCCACCAGCATCACCGGTTTTATCTTGGGCCCATGTTAAATGCAGAAATTACCCTGGCTTCTGAAGAGCTCCTATTTTTTCCCTTCCCTCTTCATCACCCGGTATAGGGCCAGGGGGCTGGAGAAGCCACCAAATTCAAAGCCGCCCGCTGTGAAAGCGCTCACAAGTTTCATCCTATGACTGTTTACTCAAAAGAAAGTCCCGCTTTGCCCAACAGGACTTACTCTTGGAGAAGTGTGCCTTGTGTCAGGGTCAACAGCAAGCAGGTCCAAACACACTCTCCTGGAAAGGCTATGTTTTATTAGAATACTAGCCTGTTGCCAAGTGGTACAGGTACATTGTCAGGAATAACGATGGCTGCAAGGGGCTCCATACGTATACTATGATGCTGCATCTAGCTAAGCAAATGAAATCCAAGCGCACACACGGGAATCCTCCCGGCGGGACAATACATCATGAACGGGAGACTCACCCCAATCCCATGAGAGCAGAAATATTCACACCCTTAGTGGAATTCAAGCCCTCCCTTCCTGTCAAGGTTATACTGATAGCGCCGTCTGGCTGAGCCAGTTTGCACGGGGGAAAAGAGCGCCTCCCTTATGTTACTCACGGTAGCTAAGCAAAGCAAGCATGTGCGGCTGCGCAAAGGCAGGGATGAAGGTAAACAAAGAAAGCATGGCAGCTAGCTGACACCTTGGACCAAAGACTTAAGTGTGCTTTGCAAATGCTGAGGGGGTTTAGGAGACATCTGAAGCTCACATCAGCTTAGAGCTCTGCAGGGGGAAGACAGGTGAAGTGCTGGTCTTTCCTGCGCAGAGCTTGGTTGCTTGAATTCAGCCAGCATAAGAACACAAGAGAAGCCATATTGGATCAGGCCAGTGGCCCATCCTGTCCAACACTCTGCATCACACAGTGGCCAAAACCCAGGTGCCATCAGGAGGTCCACCAGTGGGACCAGAACTCCAGAAGACCTCCCAACTGTTGCCCCCCCCAAGCACCAAGAATACAAAGCATCACTGCTCTAGACATACGAACATAGGAGATATGGTCGAATCAGGCCAATGGCCCCTCCAGTCCAACACACTGTGTCACACAGTGGCCAAAAACCCCAGCGCCATCAGGAGGTCCATTAGCAGGAGGAGCCAGATGGGGAGGAAAGCAAGGGGGCAGAAACGTCACGCGGTGCAAGATAGGGTTGCCAACCTCTAGGGGGATCACAACTGATCTCCAAGCGACAGAGAAAATGGCCGCTTTAGAAGGTGGAGTCTATGGCATCATACCCCATTGAAGTCCCTCCCCTCCCCAAATCTCGCCCTCCTCGGGCTCCACCCCGCCAAATCTCCAGGTATTTCCCAGTCTGGAGCTGACGACCTTATCATTAAGGGGTAGGAATGTTCCATGCAGACTTTAAGAGAGTAATAATTACCAGAGTTTCTTGGTCTTCTTTAATACGTGCAGTGGGCAGACGGGGTAGTGAATTAACTGTTTTGCGTGCCTACCGCCTCTGTACCTAAGGCTGCTGCTGTTGTTATGCCAATAAAGGTTTGTTGTGTGTAATATGTGCAGTAGAGCTATGTCTGAAAGCAGTGCTGTGCAGCTTCGGGAGGACCGGATGGGCCCTGCATACAGTGTTCGGCAATGAATGAAGTTCCAAAGGACAGCCATGTTGGTTTGCAGTAGGACAACTTGATGCGAGTCCAGTAGCAGCTTCGAGGCCAACGAGTTGTTTGGGGTACGCACTCTCGAGACTCAAAGTTCTGACAAAGGTAGTTTTGTTGGTCTCTAAGACATCCCTGGACTCGACTCTAGTTACAGTGATCAAAGTACTTCAGAAAAGAAGCAAATGGGCCTGGGATGGGAAGGGTCAGCGTCGTCTTTGAGTGCCAACAGAAACCATAGCATTTTGTTGTTGTTGTTGTTGTTGTTTCCCCAGGACTGTCAGCCTTGACGGACGAGACAAAGGAGGGCCAAACTCTCGCCAAGGCTCCCGCCTCAAGAATGTCTCGGAGAAGCCTCCCACCCCCAAAAGGAATTGTGTACCAATGCACGTCTGTACGATTTATGTTTCAGCCTTTTCCAAGTTAATTTTTTCCTAAATCAGTTTTTCCAAGGTACTCTTCTACCTTCCCTTTTTCTGTATTAAAAAAATAAATAAATGGTGTGTGCTCCCCCCCTCCAGTTTAACTTATTTAGTGGGGCTCCCCCCCCCCAGTTTTGTTTTCTCAGCCTCCTATAATCCTTTCCCCAACACTGCTGGTGACCCCCCCTCCATTTCTCTGCATAACCCCTGACAGAATGTTAGCGTTACCTGCAAGTGCAGCTTTGCAGATCTAACCCGTATGCACGGGATTGTAGGAATCTGAAGGACCTCCTTCCTCCATATCAGGGGTAGCCAAACTTGCTTAACGTAAGAGCCACATAGAATAAACGTCAGGTGTTTGAGAGCTGCAAGGCGTGATCAAATATTACACACATGTTTTTATTGGGAAATATGCAAATTTGCTTATTAACATTAAGTGAGACTGCCAAAAATAAAAACAAAAGGGGTAAAGACAGATATTGATAATGATATTTATTTGTCCGATGATACTTATTTGTTTGCTAATGATATTTATTTGTCTAAGAGAGAGAGAGAGAGAGAGGTGGAAAGAAAGAATGAAAGAGGTAGAAAAAGAGAGAGAGAAAGCAAATAGATGGGGGTAGAGGAAGGGGGAAGGAAGGAAAGAAGAGAGAAAGGAAGGAAGAAAGGTGGAAAGAAAGCAAATAGAGGGGGGGAGGAAGAAAGCAACTTTAACTTTAAATGTGTGTTCACACCCCCACGCTGGCTGGCTTAGCAAAGGGATTTAAAGAGACAAATGCCTTCTCCAAGCCAGGCGGGCATGAGGAGCTTTGAGAACACATTTAAAGTTACAGTTGCTTTCTTTCTCTGCTCCCCCCTCCACCTCAAGTCTTCCCAGGGAGGGAAACACTGGCTGGGGAAGGGAAGACCAATCGGGGAGGCACGCCTTCCCTTAACTTCCCCAGCCACCCTGCCAGGAGCCGCACAATATGTGTGAAAGAGCTGCATGTGGCTTCCGAGCCACAGTTTGGCCACCCCTGCTCCGTATGAACGTGGTTTCCTCAGAGGTCCTATTCTGGATGGCTGCACACCAGAGTCTAGACTGGAGATGTTAAACTCATTTGTTACAAGGGCTGGATCTGACATAAATGGGACTTTGTGGGGCCAGGCCATGCATGTCATAAAATGTAATGCCAGGTAGCAGAGATTTAAACTTTGTAAAAGATACACAATTAAAGGTTTTTTTTTACTTAAAACATGTCATAAAATGTAATGCCAGGTAGCAGAGATTTAAACTTTATAAAAGAGACACAATTAAAGATTTTTTTTAACTTAAACCACAAATATGCTTGAAACTCTTGCGATATTTTAACAGTCTTTGATAACTGACACCTCCCAAACCTCCCCCCCCAAAGATGCCTGCCTAAAATGGAAAGGTGGGGGAATAGTGGGATTTGGCAATGCATTTTTTACAATAAAACATCAAGAAAAATTATTATTTATTTATTTTATTCAATTTATACCCCGCCCTCCCCGCTACGCGGGCTCAGGGCGGCTTACAAAGAGGCATAAGCCAATATATAACATATTTAAAACCATTTAAAATCACTACAGTACAGTAACATTATTAACAAAAGTGCTCTAGATGTTCTAGCATGATATTCCGCAAGATGGCGTATTTCAACTGCTCTAAAAGCACAAAGATCACAGCAGAAACTAAAAATATAAACTAAAAATATCAAATGCTCGGAGACTAGGAAAACATGAAATGGCTGGGCATTGCAAGCTCTCCCCCCCCCCCCCGGTCTACTCAGAGTGGCATTGGCTCACCAGTGTAATGTCCTCCTTTGGCTGTGGGTTCCCAGGTTGGAGTACTCACTCAGTCACCTGTTTTTAGATCCATTCAACAGAGACAAGCTGGTTCAAAACATCATCCCCATATTTGCAGGGAGACAACTCCAGAAAGCAACAGCTTCAGCTATGCAAACACCGGAAAGTGAAACTTCTTGAGCTCCACTCCATTGAAATACGTTGCAGCACAGACAGAGTAGCAGAGAAAGTGTGGAATGGATTTCCCATTAAGGTCTCTGGGCCCAGATAGACTACTCTGTGACTGGAACGATAGCCACCAGAGTGAAATGACAGTCCCTGGGAGTAGCAGAAGCGTTCTGGGATTGGAATGAGAACCCCTAGAGTGGAATTCCATTCCCAGAATGCTGCTGCTACTCCCAGGGGCTGTCATTCCACTCTGCACCCTGTCATTCCATTCCCAGAACACAGATTCTATTGCTGGAAACAATCCCAGAGTAGTCTATCTGGGTGCAGAGACCTTAATGGAAAAATCCATTTGTAACTTTGCAAGCCCAAAAGAGCTTCCTGCCGAAGCAGGCAAAGACAAGATGGAGGGAGCTGGGAACTTTGGCAGCCTCAAGCTTCAAGGGGGGGGGAGGGGAGAAAAGAGCCATGGGTCGGATTGAAGCCATGGGTGGGCCACTTGTTGCCCACGGGCCTTAAGTTACATAATAACATAAGAGAAGCCAATGTTGGATCAGGCCAAAGGTCCATCCAGTCCAACACACAGTGGCCAAAAATACCAGGTGCCATCAGGTTTGACACCCTTGGTCTAGACAGTTTAGACTCTGAGTCTAGGCAGAGTCTAGACAGGCTAGATGTTTGCTTTGAGAATCCCTGCTGAAGATTTTGTTTGGTGCCTTCTCTTCCTTCCTTTCTGCAGCAAGTTAAAACAGGAGAGCCTTGTCAAGCATTTTAAGAAGTATTTTTCGGGTTTCTTTAGTAGACACTGCCGCTGTTCTACTGTGGTTTTTATTTGATGTTTTAGTTTTGGATTGTGTTTTCCTTGAGTTAACCTCTTTTATTAGCATAAGCCTTATTACATAGGTTGCAGAAAGCAAACATTTATACACGACACACACCAAGTCCTCTCGTTATTGGAAAACACAAGAAAAATAGAACACTGAAGTCTTAGGAGGAACTCAGCTTACAAACTGGGAACTGATTCCAGAACCAAGCAGAAGACAGAGACCTATACCATATTTCAGCTGGAATGCAATTGAGGTGACTGTTGTCATTCTGGTTGATAAAAACTACGTGTAAGAAAAATGGGCTCTTTTGCTGGCTGAAATTATAATAGATCTGTGCCGCAGACCCTGTTTAAATGTGACGCCATACCTGCAGGAAGAATTTACCCATGTGATGTTGCACATTCTTTTTTCTTTTTTTTGCACATTCTTTATGACTGATAGAAAGAATCTCTGTTGGCTTGCTAGGAAATTACTATCTTTAGAGAATTTTAGGGATATATAAAGGTAAAGGTTTCCTTTACTCAAAAGCCAATTGAATCCGACTCTAGAGGGCGGTGCTCATCTCCGTTTCCAAGCCGAAGAGCCAGCGTTGTCCGAAGACATTTCTGTGGTCATGTGGCCAGCATGACTAAATGCTGAGGTGCAGATTTAAATGGGAATGGTTAGAAATGGGTTTAATGGACAAAGATTGCAAGATCATGGAATTATCTTAAAACAAAATCAGTAATGATACTTGGGAGTAAAAACTCAAACATGGGCTATCTATTTTCAGTCAGTAACTGAAACTTGGAAAAGGGTGTCAGGAGGAAGAAGTCATATATGGGCTAAATATCTCTGATCAGAACAGTTTCTTGCTTCGGGGTAGGTTTTCTTCCCATCCTTGCCTAATGAGATCTCAAAAGCTAAGCTAAAAGAATGGAATGATAGAGTGCTAGTTTTTATCTGATCGAACAAGCATTCAAGGGTGGCAGGATATATTCGGAAACCTATTAGATGCCTTTAGTTCTTCCTGCCATTACTGTGCATTATGTCACGGGCTGGGGTGCCAGTAAAAGGGAGTCCAGAACAGACCAAGGTCAGGAGCCAAGAAGACAGTGCGAAGGAGCCAAGCTGGGGTCAGGGGCCAGAAACACAGACTCAAATCCAGAATCACTAACAAGAAGAGTAGTCCCAAAAGCCACGCCGGGGTCAGGAGCCAGGAACACAGAACCAAGTCCAAAGCCAGGGGGTCCGAAGGTCTAAGTGTAAGAGCTGAGTCGAACTGGATGTAAGCAGCACAAAGCTGACTTGTTGCTTCCACGAAGAGTACTGCCCAGAGTGTGGAGTTAGATGCTGCTACCAATTAGCCAGCTGCATGATCACCCAGGCTCCTGTTAGAACTCTGGGCTAGCCGAGCGTCTTCCCTGTAGCCTGGCCTCTCGTCGCCTGGTTGCTAAGTTTTGCGCAGTCGCTCCCTTAAATGAGTCACACGTGGGGGTGAGTCAGGAGGGCTTTCAGCTTGCAATTCTTCCCCCTTATTTGGGCCAGGTGTGAAGAATGCTGTTACAGGCAACTGCCAGCTACCCTCCTCTGCTGCTTCAGAGGGGCCAGCTGTGGTTCCTTCTTGCAGCTCTGTCTGCTCTCCCTCATCCACGCCCATGACACATTACTTAATCTTGTGGACCTGTTGCAGAGGTTCCGAAAATTTGATAGAAGGAATTTGAACAAAGGTGTTTAGGAATCCCAATGAAATGTGTATTGTGGTCACTGACAGTAAGCAATGTGACAATGTCAAATACGACTTTAGGCTGTTTGCTTTAAAAAAAAGTTGGCGTACATTAAAGTAAGCGGTTTCTCACATTGCAGCAGTAATTTTCACTGGAGATTTCAACATAATATTGTTAATGATTTTTCTAAACAGATTACATTACTGGTAACTGGATGTCAATATATATTTTTTAATTGACCAGTTCGGTAATTGTGATGAGTTGGCATTGCATGATAATGGGAATAGGTTGGCATTGTGTTAGTTTTTTCATCAGAGGTATTACATACTGATGATGAAGCGTCAAGGTAAGAGAAGTGACGTTTCTAGGAAATCGTGAACTTGAACAAATAAGTTAGTCTTCCATGGTCTCTGTGTATTGCGCTGTTGATAGCCTTGGTGCAGAGCTTTGATTCAGAGCCAGCTTTTAAGTGCGAAATCCTTCTCTCCTCAGACATACAGTCTGTACTGTGAATGCCCAAGGGGGAAGAAGAGAAGAAGAAGAGATTGGATTTATACCCTGCCCTTCACTCCCCAAGGGAGTCTCAGAGCGGCTTACAAACTCCTTTCCCTTCCCCTCCCCACAACAGACACCCTTGTGAGGTAGGTGGGGCTCTGACAGAAACTGCCGTTTTCCAAGAACAGCTGTGCCAGAACTATGGCTTGCCTAAGGTGCAAGTGGAGGAGTGGGGAATCAAACCCGGTTCTCCCAGATTAGAGTCCGTGCACTTAACCACTGCAGCAAACTGGCTCTCAGGGTTATGTCTTCCCATTCACTTGCTTTTCAGCCACAACAACAGCAGCTTTTTGGAACACTTTTCTTCTCTCTCCACTTAAACAAATACAATAACAACACAATAACGACGAGAGCCAGTTTGGTATAGTGTTTAAGAGTGCAGACTCTAGTCTGGGAGAACCGGGTTTGATTCCCCACTCCTCCACATGCAGCTGCTGGTGTGACCTTGGGTCAGTAGCTCTGATAAGAGCTGTCCTTGAAAAAGAGCCGTTTCTGTCAAGAGCTCTCTCAGCCCCACCTACCTCACGGGGTATCTATGGTGGGGAGGGGAAGGGAATAGGGGGACTAGCCCGCTCTGAGGCTCCTTCCGGTAGTGAAGGGTGGGGTATAAATCCAATCTCCTCCTCCTGCCATGATTCTGTTATTGAGGCAAGTTTCCCCCTCCTCAAATTAGGCATTTTTATTTATGACAGAGCTCGAAGAAGGACTTAGGTGGGCAGTTAATTTGAGTCTGCTTGTGCATCCCAACAGCACGACCTTAGATGAAGGGCGGGGTATAAAACCAATCTCCTCCTCCTTCTCTTCTCCATCAGAACCAAGTTTGAGTCTAGGGGCCCCTTGAAGACCAACGAAGTTTTATTCATGGTATAAGCTTTCGTGTGTGTGCACCCTTCTTCTCATCTGAAGAACTGTGCACACACACGAAAGCTTCTACCTTGAATAAAACTTTGTTGGTCTTCAAGGTGCCCCTGGACTCAAACTTGGTTCTGCTGTTTCAGACCAACATGGTGACCCTCCTGAATGTATTTTTTGAGAGCCAGTTTGGTGTAGGGGTTAAGTGCGCGGACTCTAATCTGGGAGAACCGGGTTTGATTCCCCACTCCTCCACTTGCACCTGCTGGATGACCTTGGGCAAGCCATAGCTCTGATAAGAGCTGTTCTTGAAAAAGAGCCGTTTCTGTCAGAGCTCTCTCAGCCCTGCCTACCTCCCAGGGTGCCTGTTGTGGGGAGGGGAAGGGAAAGGAGTTTGTAAGCCGCTCTGAGACTCCGTTGGGTAGTGAAGGGCGGGGTATAAATCCAATCTCCTCTCCTTCTTCTCCATCGTTGGTTGTCTTTCCTCCTTTTTCTTCTTCTGTCATTACCCTCTGTGGCAGCTGGGCACCGGTGGTGTCAAGGACAGCCTGTAAAATGTGCAGCAGGTGTGTGGAAAAGCTGCCTTCCACTAGTGACCGCAGCTGGTGTCTACCGCGTACTGCCAAGCGGCCCACACTTGAGAGCTGGATCCACGGTTTCAAATTCACGAAGCGGGCAAGGTGCAGCCAAGTCATTCTGTGAGCGAGGACTTCATTAGCAAGGGCTGAACTACTGCGTCTACCATTCAGAGATCCATCTGTTTGGTTTCATCTCCACCAAACCATGTTCTCGCTCTTGAGAGGCCTTGGTGTGGACTCCCGCAGTACCAAATTAACCAACTGGCCAAAGGTGAGGCATCCAGCCCAGTCTCTCTCAAAACCAACATCAGGCAGTCCCCCTAAATACTAATATCTAAATTTTCAATCCACTCAGTTGCAGCTGGGGAGAGAGTTCAGAGAGCTCCATCACATCTCCCTGGAAAGCACGATGCTCACGTTCCTGTGATGGATGAAAAATAGTTTAGCGGGCTACACCACAGTCACATTCAGCTTTGCCAACAGGTCTGCGCAGCTGCCAAAGCCTGTTTATATTCCGTTAGCCGTCTTACATACTTCATGTGACAAGTCAAATCCTGCGGGTTTCTCATTGGTGTTTATCAGGTGATGGATGTCAGGTGGAACTGATAGCATCCATGTTTGCAACCATTCATCCCTTAGATCGAAATTTTGTGATTTGCAGGATTTGTGCAGATCTTATTGCTGGGCGGTGGGATCTTAATCTGGATAAGCCCACGTCTGCCAAGTCTTTGTGAACGGGCAACTCTCTGTTTCCAGCGATATTTCTATATTCACAAAGAAGAGTGTCTTGTCTTCGAAGATGTGGGGGAGCGATGTGGCACAACGTGGGTAACCAGTAGGTCGGAGTGGGTTTAATACATCCGCTGATGGTTCTCATTGTTGTATTGAGTTGAACATTAAGTTTGTGGACATGGGGGGCTGCTGAGCCATACTGAAGCACCATATTCCGCAGTACTATACACCAACAATACGCCAGACAATCCCGCTATGCTTTTTGCTCCATGCCCTTTTCCTAGGAGCACCTGTTCCCACAATCAAAGTAGACTAGCTTCCTAGTCTGCCCCCATCTGTGTGATGCCCAGAGATCATGAATACGTGAAGACAGGTTGTCTACCTCCATGTTCAGAGGCAGTCAACCTTTGAATCCCAGAGCCAGGAGGCAACATCAGGGGAAGGCCTCGGCCTCAATGCCCTGCTGTTGGCCCTCCAGAGAAACTGGTTGGCCGTTGTGTGAGACGGGATGCTGGACTAGATAGGCCACAGGTCTCATCCAGCAGGAGGACTCTTCTTATGTTCTTATGATATGTTGAGTGTAATCTGTGGAAAAACCCACCTGTCTGACTGGAGTAGAATCAAGAAGTGTTCGGAAGAGAAACTCGTGATTGTGTTGACTGTTGATAAGCGGTGTGTACTTGGCAAAATCATGGCGGGAGAATAAGGTTCCTCAGGTGAAATTTGGCTTCAAAAAGCTGTGGAAGTTTAGGACAAATGGGGAAAAGTTATATCTTTGGATAAGTGAAGCAAGAACAAGTGCTGCTAACACTCACAGACACACATTAATCTCTTTCCCCTCTACCATTTTGGAGTACTCAGTGCTGTAACCAGTTTAGCTGATTCAGAACTGGAATTGATGTTGTGCGTTATATTATTACTGCAAGCCTTGATTTCTTTTTTTAGAAAATCATATTTGTGAAAAGACACATTTTCAGTCAAAGCGGGGGACGCAGGCAGCTGTCGGACAGCCTTTGTAATCCATTTTGGTAGCCGGTTGCTAACGGGTTTTTGTGCCATTTCAGACACAACCGTTTCAGCAACCAGCTGCTAACAGATTTTATTTACCTTTTCGTATAAGGCCACTTGCGTTTGGAAAGCAACGTGTGGTTGAGCCGTTCTTGAGGAAAACTGTTTTCTTCCGTTTTCAGCGCTTCTTTGCACTTCTGAATCACTGTTGTGTGCTGTTTAAAATGTCTGCAGCGCTTCCAGTAGCGCCATGCGTCACCCCCACCCTTTTTTTGTTGTGCAATCTTCCTCAAACCTTTTTTTGGAACGTTCTAAGTTGAGCGCTAGACCCGGGGTGGCTAAACTTGCTTAACATAGGAGCCACATAGAATAAACGTCAGATGTCTGAGAGCCGCAAGATGTGAACAAATATTACGCGTTTTTATTGGAAAATATATCACATTTGCTTTTTATTAACAGTAAATGGGACTGCCAAAAATAAAAACACAAGGGGTAAAAACAGATATTGATAATGATATGTATTTGTCCAGTGATATTTGTTTGCTAATGATATTTATTTGTTTAAAAGAGAGAGAAAGAGAGGTGGAAAGGGAGGG
>NW_015174885.1:25164-48909 GCF_001447785.1 Gekko japonicus | reverse complement strand
GCACTGGTTGGGAAAGGGAAGACCGATCAGGGAGGCATGCCTCCCCTTCGCTTCCCCAGCCGCCCTGCTGGGAGCCGCACAATACATGTGAAGAGCCGCATGCGGCTCCCGAGCCACAGTTTGGCCACCCCTGCGCTAGACCAATATAGCACTTCATGCTACAGCAGCACCATTGAGAAGCGCTATATTGGTCTCGCGTTGTAGCTCTCAACTTAGAATATTCAAAAAAAGGTTTGAGAAAGACGGCGCACCGAAAAGGGGCAGGGAGAAAGTGTATGAAACCCCCATCCCTGCATCACTTTACTTGGAACTGAGCCAGCAACAGATAACATCCAGTTTGGAACGGTAATGTGAAAGGGGCCATATTCTGTGCTTGCTGAGGTGGTCAGTGTCTCTCTCAGGCCCGACTGAGAAGTGATGGTGAGCATGCAGGAACCTGTCCATGCGGCATTGCTCGTGCCAACTCTTTATGTGTGCCAGTGGAACATGCTGGGGCAGTACTTGGCCAGCCAGCTTACAGATCCCTAGCATGTTAGCACTGTGTAGGCAGGTCAGGTGATTCTGAGAGGCTGGGTATGTGCAATGCCATACCTGGAGGAGGGAGGGGGCTGTGGCTCAGTGGTAGAGTCTCTGTTTTGCATGCAGAATGTCCCAAGTTCGATCCCCGACATCTCCAGTTGTCAATTCCCCCCTTCTCACCCTGGGTCCAGCCACTGGTTGCCATTACTGGGCACAAGCCCCCCTTCCCCTTGGGGTGGCCTGAGGTCTCCGAATGGTTGGGAGAGGAAGGTTGTCACCATTCCTTCTCCCTGACTGGCTGGTTCCCTTTGCCCTCTTTCTCTCTCAGTTTGGTGTAGTGGTTAAGTGCGCGGACTCTAATCTGGGAGAACCGGGTTTGATTCCCCACTCCTCCACTTGCAGCTGCTGGATGACCTTGGGCAAGCCATAGTTTTGACAAGAGCCGTCCTTGAAAGGGCAGTTCCCCATATGTTCCCCCACGGGCACTACGGTCGGGGACACAACACCTGATGATGCCAGGCCCCAAGGAGGCCAGGCTGGCTGCTACCAGGGCCAGAGCTTTTTCGTTGGCGGCTCCTGCCTGGTGGAACGAGCTCCCGGAGGAGATCCGGGCCCTGCGGGCCCTTGTGCAGTTCCGCAGGCCCTGCAAGACGGAGCTCTTCCGCCAGGCTTTCAAGTAGGAGCCGCCACCATTACTGTACCATTGTTATGTTACCATCAGGATTGTCTGGCCCTGGGAAGAGAGAACGACAGTGTCACGTGGAACTGAGAGCATTGAGTAGATGTACCATCTTGTGACATCATCTTTATGGAAGATCAGACTGGAACAGCTAGAGCACTTATTTTGATGTAAATGTAGTAATGGTTTTATAGGGTTTTGATTTGTTTTATCTGTTGGCTTATGCCTATTTGTGAGCCGCTCTGAGCCCGCGCTGCGGGGAGGGAGGGCTATAAATTGAATTTGTAAATAAATAAATAAATAAATAAATCAAATTAACTATCAAAAAACCAAAATTGTAACTTTTGGGAGTAGAGCAAAACCCAGGAATTGGGCAATAAATGGCCATCAGATAGAACAAGTTGATAGTTTTAAATACCTGGGCGTAGTTATACAGGCCTCCAATTCTAGGGGTAAGCACAGCAAACATGTTGTCGATCTAGCCCCTTGGCCCTGGCCCCCCCCCCCCCCCCAGATAGGCCCTGGCGCTCTGTGTCGTGCTGGGGCACGGCCTATTTGCCACTTCTGTGTGCCGCCGGCAGTGTCCGCACAACCTCTCTGTGCCTTTTTCCATCTGTGGTCCAATCGGAGAGGTGGGGCCGATGGCCTATATTTCTGCCAGCTCCTCCTGTCCACCTGCTGTCCCGGGGTCTAGGTCTGGCCTATCGAGGCGATCTTCCGGACTCTCCTCCTCTCCTGGTCTGCCATGTCTGCTGATTCATGCCAGACAGAGTGGGTGTTGTCTTCAGCCCCTGAGGTAGTGAGCTTAGGCTCCTGGCCATCTGAGGAGATGTTTTTGGGCCCAGAGTGGGGCTTCCTGATGTTCGAGGGGAAACTGTTGGGCATGGAGAGTCGGGGCACGGACTCCAGTTAAAGGATCTGGCGGTAGGGGATGTGAAAGGCCTCTGCCTGAGACCCAGGAGAGCCGTTGCCAGTCAGTAGACAATACTGACCTTGCCGGACCAAGGTGTGGTCCAATCGGAGAGGTGGGGCCGATGGCCTATGTTTCTGCCAGCTCCTCCTGTCCACCTGCTGTCCCGGGGTCTAGGTCTGGCCTATCGAGGCGATCCTCCGGACTCTCCTCCTCTCCTGGTCTGCAGTGTCTGCTGATTCATGCCAGACGGGGTGGGTGTCGTCTTCAGCCCCCGAGGTAGTGAGTTTAGGCTTCCGGCCATCTGAGGAGATGTTTTTGGGGCCAGAGTGGGGCTTCCTGATGTTCGAGGGGAAACTGTTGGGCATGGAGAGTCGGGGCACGGACTCCAGTTAAAGGATCTGGCAGTAGGGGATGTGAAAGACCTCTGCCTGAGACCCAGGAGAGCCGTTGCCAGTCAGTAGACAATACTGACCTTGACGGACCAAAGGTCTGATTTGGTATGAGGCCCCTTCCTGTGTTCACCCAGGTACGGTCACGTTCTCCCCCTGACAATTTCTCCCTGTTGACCATTCACTTCTGGGGAAAGCTAGTTTTAAGAGTTGAAAAGCTGCAGGGTAGTCATGTTGGTCTGCAACGAAACAGATTCGAGTCCAGTAGCACCTTATATAAGCTTTTCAAGAGTGAAAGCTCCCTTCATCCAACATGAGTCAGACAGACTTCTGGGGGAAGTTAATCAAATAGTGGGTACTTTCGCACGCACTAGATAATGCACTTTCCGTGCACTTTGCAACTGGGTTTTACTGTGTGAAATGGCAAAATCCATTTGCCCACAGTCGCTGAAGTTGAAGTGGATTGAAACGGCATTATTTATCATGTGTGACAGTACTCACAGTGTGCCTTATTCCTCAGCTTTCAGTCCACCCTGCTTTTGTTGGCTTCCTGCCCCCCCTGCCCCCCCAACCCACCCATCTTGCTTTTGATGTGTAGCTCATGGATTTGTGTTGAAGCCTGACAGGGACTGTATGCCCCAAATCCTACTGGACCTTTCTGTGATCTTTGATAATAAATGTTGGCATCATGTCTGCTGTACTTTAGTGGTCATTTGTGGGACACCTTATATCCTTTATCAGGGACAAAGTCAGAGGTCATTTCGGGGGGGATCGCAGTTCCCCCGGGTGAGGTATGGGGGGGGCACATGACGAAGCCCCGCCCCCTGCTTCCGGCCGCCCCGCTTCCGGCCCTCATTCAGCCAGGAGGAGGCAGGAGAAGAGGGAGGGTAAGTTGCTTCCTCCCTGCCTCTCCCCACCCCTGCCTGCCTGGGGCCAGGGAGGGCCTTCGCGGGGCTTCCTTGCACTCCCGCCGGCCGGGACCGTTGGAGGCGGGGTGTGTGGCCTTATGACACACGTCTGGTGATGTCGGGGTGTGGCCTTATGACACACTTCCGGTGATGTCAGGGGGTGTGGCATATGCTAATGAGTTATGCTAATGAGTTCCCCAAGCTCTTTTTCTATGAAACGACCTCTGGACAAAGTGAAATCTTTGTCACACTTAATACTTGCGTTTAGGCTGGTGACAAACACGAAGGACACAGGGCCTATTACGTATGGGTGTTTAACCTCGCGTTCACCCTGCATGTCCGTCGGGTTTTCTTTGTCGGTCTGCATTGATTTCCCTCCCTTCGGCACTCAGTTCACTTTCTGGTCTCTGTTTCCACGAGTTTTCTGAGAGTGCTTTTGTGCCGATTTTTCCCTTGTTTCGCTTCCAAGCCAAAGGTAATTCAAAAGCGTACAGATTCCCTCAGATTTCCCCCCACACACACACACCCTTTTGCTGCCCCTTGAAGGTAAAAAAAACCCCCCATCGGGGTTGTTCTGCCCACTCTGCACCTTCCGCCATTTTTTATTTTTTTTAACTCCGACAGCTTTCCCCATGCTTTACATGTTCAGCCACTTAAGTTGTTATTCCAGTTAGCTTCTAGGGAGTGAGAAGGGTTTACGGAGTTCTATCACCAGGCATCCGCCATGATCGTCGCCGACGCCACCCAGTCTCCCTTTTAGTTGATGATGGAATCAAGGAATAGGAAATCTTTTAACAATTTCGATTTATTCATCATCAACCTTAAAGGTGTGTGGTTCCCCCAGTAGTCATTACTTTTGTCTTCGTGATGTTCAGCTGTAATCCTGCTTTGGCACTTTCTGATGCAACCTTCAGCAAGTAGTCATTTCAAGTCTTCACTATCTTCTGCCAGTAATATGGTGCCATCTGCAGATCTCAGATTGTTAATGTTCTTTCCGCCAATTTTCACTCCGCCGTCACCTAAATCGAATCCAGTTTTCCTGATACGTTCTGCATACAGATTGAACAGACAGGGAGATAAAATACATCCTTGGAAACTGGAAACCATTCTGTTCCTCCATATTCAGTCCTAACAGTAACCTCTTATCCGGAGTACGGGTTTGCACATCAAAACAATCAGATGTTGTGGCACACCCAATTTCTTTTAAAATCAGCCATAAAGGTAAAGGTTTCCCTTGCTCAAAAGCCGGTCGAATCTGACTCAAGGGGGTGGTGCTCATTTCCACTTCCAAGCTGAAGAGGCAGCACTGTCTTCTCTATGATCATGACTAGACACCAAGGTGCATGGAATGCTGTTACCTTCCCACTGAAGTGGTACCTATTTATCTACTTGCAGTTTCTTGTTTTCGAACTGCTAGGTTGGCAGGAGCTGGGACCAGAGACAGGAGCTCGCTTAGTCATGCAGCACTCAGGTCTCGAACTGCCAAACTACCAACCTTCCAGTCTGCAGTTCAGCATCTTAACCACTGTGCCACCGCAGCCCCTTATAAAACTAACCATAACTTTTCATGATTCACACAGTCAAAAGCTTTGCTGTAATCTATGAAACACAAGCTGATTTTCTTCTGAAATTCTCTGTTATGCTCCAGTAACCACCATAAATTTGCAGTGTGATCTCTAGTGCTCCTTCCTTTTCTGGATCCAGCTTGAACATATGGCATTTCTCATTCCACATGTGGTAACAGTCTTTGTCATAAGATTTTGAGTGTTACTTTACTTGCATGAGAAATCAATGCAATGATTTAATAGTTGCTGCAGTCTTTGACGTCCCCTTTATGTAGAATTGGAATGTTGATAGAGCATTTCCAATTTGTGGTCCGGTTTGTTCTGTTTTGTTTTGTTTTTTGCTGGCATGTTCTTGTTCAGATTTTGATGGGCTCCATCTTTGTGGCTTGGAATGGCTCTGTTGATAACCCCTCGACTCCTAGTGATTTCTCCCAGTTGCTCTCAGTGTTACTCAGTGCTTCCCTTCACTTTCTAAAAACGTAGTTTCTTCTTTAGAAGTTTCTTCTTGGAAGGAATTTCTCATCCTTTCATCTCTTCTGTATAGTTCTTCAGTGTATTGTTCCCATTGGTGGGGAAGGCGGGGTACAATTGAATAAATAAATAAAATCTGGACTCTTTTTGTAGCAGGAACTCCTTTGCATATTAGGCGACACACCCCTAATGTAGCCAATCCTCCAAGAGCTTACAGTAGTCCCTGTAAGAAGAGCTCTGTAAGCTCTTGGAGGATGAGCTACATTAGGAGTGTGTCGCCTAATATGCAAAGGAGTTCCTGCTACAAAAAGAGCCCTGAATAAAATTATTATTATTATTATTCAGTTAACATATTTCCATGTTGATCTTTCAGCAAACCTAACCCATGCTTTAACAGACCTCTTGCTCTTTTTATTGTTCTGTTTCTTTACACTGGTTATTATAATAGTTCTCTTTGTCTCTGCATGCCAGTTGTTGAAGTGCTGCATTTAGAGTTCTGATTCTATTTCTGTCACCTTTTAGGTTTGCTTCTTGTCTGTCTTCAGCCATGTTAAGAGTATCATCAGTCATCCATTTAAGCTTTTTCATTTCTTTGGCTACAGGAATAGTCTTTGCACATTCTTCCTTGATAATATATCTGGTTTCAACCCATAGTTCTTCTGGTTTAGTACAGAAAGACAGACAGACAAATAGATATTTCTTTAAATTTAGATGGTCTTATACCATATTCTTTCGCTATTCATATATATGAAATAAAGGGGAGCCATTTTCTGAGAAGTCTGAGATATAATTAGGGGTTTCCATACGTTTCAGTTGTGTTAAGATCTGTTCCACTATCATGATTTTCAAAATTTTGTTATACCAGCTTCTGATGTTAGATAATTTTTCCTTTTCCAGCCTTTTGCCACTAGGAATTTTGTTGCTGTTAATAACAGTACAATGAGTAATCATCTGATTTAAGTGATTGTTTTATTGTCTAAAACTCTTAATCGATTTGCTTGGGTCATAGGGAAATGGAATAACGTGTAGTTTTACTGATAAGATGTATGTTTAGCGTCCAGAAGTGTAGCATTTTTGCACATTCTTACCAGGTATGAAAACAAGAACCTGTTTTGCCACACTTCTTCCAGCAAGACTCTGGATATTGACTTGTAATATGATGTAGATGGGTTGGGGTTACATCTTTAAATGTAAGCGGTGTTATGTTAATAGAAAATGAAGTGAAAGGAGGTGAAGACCAAATAGAGGACCAACAATTGAGGGTTTACTCGTGAACCAAAATCTCTTTCCCGTTTAGCTATGTATCCTGGATCTTCTGCCCGTATATGTTCTCCTAAAATCTTATATATAACATAGATATTTGGGCCTGTTTTGTAAAATGGCCTCCAGTCTCACTGAATTTCTGTTAAGCTGCCTTCTATTGATTGGACTGGTTCAAAAAATTGTACTTAGAGATATTGATACCCAAGGAATTCCTGTCTTCAGTTGCAAGAGTTGTTTTGATAACTTTCTTTCATTTGCAGTGATCTCGTTCATTCTATGTATATTTTCCCCCTAATATGGAAAAGCTCCTTTTAATACATCAAGGGGAAAAGACAACCTGGCTCAAAAAAAAGTTTGAACTAGAGATGGATCTGATGCCGGAATTTTCTGCTATTGGTCCCAGCTCAGTAATATGGACTGTAGAAATGGGTTTGTCGGTTATTTATTTTGCTTAGCTGGTTCGAAAAGAGTCCAACATGTGAAGTAGCAGCGTGAGTGGGAATGATTCCCATGAAGTAGGTTGCCAGCCTCCAGGTGGGGCCCAGAGATCTGGAATTACAGTGATCAGTTCCCCTGGAGAAAATGGGGAGGGTGGACTTTTTTGGCATTATATCTCATGGCAACTGTCCTTGGCAAGGAAGAACGGCAGGGTACTTTTGTATGGCTCTGTGGTGCCCCCTCCTCCACTCACATGGAGTGCCTATAGGATTGCCAATCTCCAGGCGATGGCTGGAGATCTTCTGCTATTACAACTGATCTCCAAGGTGATAGAGGTTCGCCTGGAGAAAATGGCTGGTTTGGAAGGTGGACTCTATGTCACTGTACCCCACTGAAGCCCCTCCCCCAACCCCGCCCTCCTCAGGCTCCGCCCCCAAAATTTCCAGGTATTTTCCAGCCTGGAGCTTGGAACCCTAAGCGCTTACCACCCTCCTCAGCAGACCCCCCCCCCCAGGGTTACAAGTAGGTCAGGTGCCACATTGACCACCCTTCTTGTCTTTAAAGATACAGAGAGGGCCTGGATCATTTCCGCTTTCAGGTCATCTCTCTCGTTCCCAGAGACACCCCCAGACAGGGTAGCCCAGCCCTCTTTAATAACGGGGCCTCACTCACACAGAGTTATTGGGGTTAAGGTCTCAAACCCTATTCCAGTCATATGTTGCCGCTATTTATTCATTTCCTAATATGTATTTTAGGGAGGAGAGATAGAGATTTATACCTACATGTTGACTGAGATATTGACTTGTCTATGTTTCTTTTCCTGAGACACACAGCCCATAGGGTTAAACGAGGGTTATCATATTTTGAAAAGCAAAAAAGAGGACATATTTCCTGACTGGCTACTTCAAACAAGCGATCATGATGAAAAATCTCATTTTAAATACCCCTCCTATTGAAGCTGTGGTCGTTGGTACTAACTAGAAATAGGACATTTTCACCAGTTTTTAAAAAAGAAGAAGAGATTGGATTTATACCCCACCCTTCCCTACCCGAAGGAGTCTCAGGGCGGCTGAAAATCTCCTTTCTCTTCCCCTCCTCACAGCAGACACCCTGTGAGGTAGGTGGGGCTGAGAGAGCTCTTTCGAGAACTGCTCTTGAGAGAACAGCTTTGAAAGAACTTATGATTGACGCAAGGTCACACCAGCAGCTGCATATGGAGGAGTGGGGAATCAATCCCGGTTCTCCCACATTAGAGTCCCTGCTCTTAACCACTACACCAAACTGGCTCAGAGCCCAAAAGAGGACAGACACCTGAAAAAGAGGACCTGTCCTCTAAAAAGAGGACATGTGGTACCCCTAGTTAAACAAAACAAGAAGTTAACTTTTATTTATGATATGAACCTAACACTGGAGAAAGTTACAATGTTTCGCTTCTGTTGAACTTTTGATTGGTAGTCCTATACCCACAACTGGGATTCTTTGTTACAAACTGACTATTTTCAGTCCACTCTAAGCAGCTCTTCTCCATAGTTTCACTCAGTCAGACATCCTCTTTTCCCTCTCAACTCCCAACTGCCCTCTTAACTGCTGTTTTCTAACTGACAACTCTGCAACATTCCATCCACTCCCATTGGTCACAAAGAGAGGCAGAACCTAGCCTGTCCATCATGGGTTCTTGATGTTTAAAAATTCATTCTCATGAATCAGATGGAGTATAGGGATCAGCCCTGAAGGTAGCCCAAAGAGTCACAGAATTACAGGACTTGAAAGATCAGTGATTGAACTTGCTGAGTACATGCAACCTTCCTAGCAGATTTGGGCCGTTCATCTGAAGTGAGCCGAGGGACCAGTTCAGTAGAGGTTGACTTAACGGTCATACTTTTAAGAATGTAATGCCCTCAAAGTCCTCACCTTTAAGCCGCTCTGCTCTGTAGCTCACTCAGCCAGATACAATCTCTAGTCCTCCACCTCTTTCTTCCATTCGCTTACCTGCTAGATCAAGACGGGTAGCTGTGTTCGTCTGTCTGTAGCAGTAGAAAAGAGCAAGAGTCCAGGAGCACCCTTAAGGACTAACTAAATTCGTGGCAGGGTATGAGCTTTCATGAGTCACTGCTCACTTCTTCAGATACTGCTGTTTTTCAGCTTCTGCTCTCACAAGCATTCTGTGGGTTGCTCTCACAAGCTCTCTGTGGGTTGCTCTAAGGGAGAGGCAGAACCAAACCTGTCCCATCACAGTAATGAAGTCAGGTCCTATCTTGCAAGTGTAGCCTTCTGATTAACACTCACTGCAAGGTTGCCAACTCTGTTTTGGGAAATTCCTGGAGATTTGGGGTGGGGCCTGGGAAGGGTAGGGTTTGGGGAGGGGAGGGACCTCAGATATAATGCCAAAGACTTCGCTCTCCAAAGCAGTCATTCTCTCCAGTGGAAATGATCTCTGTTGCCTAGAGATCCATTTTAATTCTGGAAGATAACTAGGCCCCGCCTGGGGGTCGGCAACCCTAGCAAATTGGGCAGGGGGGGGGCAGCATTTATTGGTTTATTAGCTCATTCTTTCCAGTGTGCCTACTTTGCTTTGAGGTTATAGTTCAAACCAGCGCTTTAGGGAAAGCATCAAGACATTGTGTATTTGCAAAAGAGCTGTTTTCTTCATCTTCACACGGTCCTTTGTACACACAGGTTCCTGCTTCTGGGTGGCAATGCTGAATGGCAACGTGGTGGGCATCGTTGCTGCCCGAGGCAATGAAGATGACAACACGCTGGAGCTGCGTCGGATGTCTGTTGACTCCAAATACCGTGGTAAAGGGATTGCCAAAGCCCTGGGTCGCAAGGTGCTGGAGTTTGCCATGATAAATAACTATTCCTCTGTCGTACTGGGAACCACGGCGGTGAAGGTGGCGGCTCACAAGTTGTACGAGTCTTTGGGATTCAAGCACGTGGGTGTGATCGAACACTACACTCTACCCGGGATGACGCATTCTGTACTTGAGCGAGTATTTTTCCAGGTTCGCTATCACCGCTACTGCCTGCAGCTGCGTGAGGAATAAAAGCCTCTCGTTAATTTTGTTCCTCCCCAAAATCTTCTCTTGACGGTGTTTTGTGGGAGTTTTTGGTCATTGTTTGCCGTTTTCCTCCCCCCCCCCCTCATTTCATTTTGTTCATTTGCTTTGTACAGACTGCTTGTACAAACTAGGGTCCTCCTTTTCTGACATGTGAGTGAAACGATGGTGCTAAAGCTGGAGGTAAGACTGGCTGTCCTCGAGGCGTGTGATTGTTCAGTAGCCCAGGAGGTCAGGACGGGACTCCCTCTCCTTCTCATCTTATCTCGCCCAGGTTACCTACATAAGCACAGAAACTTTCAAATATGTAACGATACTGCTTGCCTGGAGTGTGTAAATAGTGTATGCCTCGCCCCTCGCCCAAAATATATTTAAAAAGGAAGTATCGATAGACTTCACGATGCAGATAAGTGCAGCGATTTGACTCGACTGCATCTCTCAGTATTTTACGGACGAGTGTTACGCATTTATTTTACCGTTAACATATTGGCTAATAATGCTGAAAGAAAATGTGAAAACCCTGCTTGCTCCAATGCATGAAGAGGAAGTGTTTGCATGCATATTCCAACACGCAGCACTTGCCAAGCAGGCTCGGACGCTGCACTTTCGGGATGCGTCTCAGAAAGAGTCCCGGTGCGTCTAAGCGTTACGACGCATTCCTTTATCCTCATTTCCTTCGTAAGCCAGCAAAAGAGACTTGAAGCGTTTCAAACCCTGAGCCCAGTGTAACGAATGTAAATGTGTATATAACTGACAACCTGCAGCCCTGTGCCAGACATCTCTACATGCCGTAGAATTCCTTTGGGTTTCGTTTGGCCTTCACGTATGATTTTTACTTATTATTATTTGTATTTCCTCACCAAGGTCTAGCTTTTGCCAGCTGGTTTAACTGAGGCATAATGGGGGTATCAGTTTCTTTGGTGACCCACTTGTACGCTAATATGCGCACCAAATATAAATGCTTCGGAAAAGCAATATATTTCAAAAAAAGAGAAAAGCTAAAGGCAGCGGGAGAAGCTGGGATACTATTTTAAATCAATTGCTTAGCAGAGTAGCCAGCCTGCCGTGCAAAGTAGTTGCTGCTTTAACGACATCAGATTTGTGAATTGTACAGTACAATGCAAACAGCAATGCAACCTAGATTTGGCATGCATCTGTCCCTAGCCTGTATGTGAAGTGCCTGCCACCAAAGGGATAACCAAGGCTACAGCTTCTTCTAGCTCGAAATGCCAATTTTGTATTTTATTTCAAGATAACGGCAACCTTGCATGTAGTATATCTTGATGGGAATCGACAGCTTTTATGTTTTTTTAAAAAAGCGATACCTTAGAAATCCTAAGAACATTTCTGGTTGCACTTAATTTCGGGTGGGTCAGAGGATGCACCTCTTTAAAGGGAACCCCCCTTTAATATATTCCTTGTAAATAAAGATGACAGAAGTTAGGCAAGGGGGGGTAACATTTCTGAAGTTAGGTAAAGTCAAGCGTAGGGTTGCAGACTCAGGGTTAGGCGATTTTAGGGGCGGAGCCTGGGAAGGGTGGGGTTTGGGGAGGGGAGGGGCCTCAGCGCAGTATAATACCATAGAGCCCATCCTCCAAAGCAACCATTCTCTCCAGGGGAACTGGTCTCTGTTGTCTGGAGATCAGTGGTAATTCCAGGAGATTCCCAGGTCCCACCTGGAGGTTGGCAGCCCTAGTCAAGAGGAAATGACGCTGTCATCCGACGGGAACACCCCTATGCTGTATTCAAGAGATTTAGCGGTGGGCGAACCGAATCTTGTATCGCAATTCGTTGTGGCTGAAAATGCAGCCGTCTGAAAACAAGAGTTGGATCTCTGACTACTGGTCGATTATCCAGGCCTGCTTCCAAGACAGGATCGGTCCAGTCTAATTCAAGCATCAGGACAAAGCTCTCAGCAAGGCCCACGACAGTCCTGTAAAGTGACTTGGAAGAGACTGAGAACCTCATCCGGGAGACGGCCATTGTGACGAAAGAGAAATCCCACCGCTTGAAAGAGAAATCCCACCGCTTGACCGAGCCGGGAGCACAGGGAAGGAGAAGCAACGGCGGCCGCCACAGACATTATAAGAGCACAACCAAACTGGCGTCCAAAATCCAAAATGTATCCCCCCCCCCTTTTAATTAGCAGATGCCTCGACAGTGCTGGTTTTCTTCTCGCCACAATCTTTATTAACCATAAAGCGACAGCATCAACTTGCGTCCCAGCAATAAACCAACAGATCGGTAATATCAGTTGAATTTGATTTCTAGAATGTACCCATTGGAACAGAGTGGGTGTGGGTGTGTGGAATGTATTTTTTTAAAAACTCTTTCTATGCTGTACATTTCTCCTGAAGTTGAAATGTGTATTGTTGGAAGGTGTAGGATAGAGGTGTATAGTGTACAGAAATTGGTATAATATTTTTAGCTGTTTTATGGCGATTTCATTAATCTGCATAACACAGAATAATATTATAAAGCATTAGGAAAAAGTGGAAAAAACCTGCTTGTGCCTTTTAATTATTTTTTTTGTTCCTCTGTTATCATTGCACTAAACAATTTCTGAAGAACTGATACCAGTATCTAGTCTGAAAGACCTATGGATGGATGAGACGTGACGTCTAAATGGAATATTATTTTTACCTGAGGCACTTAAAGAACTTGATGGGTTTTGATTCCTCTACCTTTGTAGCTTACCTCTTTCTTATCTGAAAGGGCACTCAGAATTCAAGTTCTGACCTAGAAGTATGTCAGTTAAATGTCACTGTATCAGAATATCTGTAAAGAGATCATTTTGGGACACGTTTTTGAAAATAGATGGTTTTTGAAGTGTTGGCTCTCTTGCTAGAGAAACATAGGCAGGTATCACCTCTCTCGTCAATCTATTTGTATCTCCCAACTACACTTCTTTTTCTCCTGTTTCCTCTTTTGGAAGCTGAGAGCTGATCCTGCCATTCTGTTTCTGAAATGGTACAGTCCTCTCAGGTGCACAGAAAAAGGATGTGGGCAGGTTGGATTGTAGAACTGCTTTCAAACGAGGAAGCCTCAGTTATTACTCTGAGCTGGTCCTGGCCCACAGCAGGACTGTACCAAGTCTCCCAAGCACCATCATTCCTGTTTTCTTTTTCTGCGTTGTGACCGAAGTGTCTGGGAAGACGTGTCTATTATATTTGGGACCGGAGCACAAAGCCCCGCAGGGGACCTCGCAAAGGAAGCTTTATTAAGCAAGTCAGAAGGTCAGAGGGAATATTAATGCACAAAACTGGACACCTTTTGTAAGTGCTTAAACCCAAATTAGAGATGCCTGAAAACAAAACAAAAAGGGCTAAGAGTGTTTTGTATTATGAGACAACATCCGAAAAGAAGGGGCATGTCAGAAACCTGATGGATCCGTGAGAAACAAAAGACTTCAGTTGTCGCTGCGTATAAATCTGTGAAAGGAGACAGAGTAGGGGGTGTTGTAAGGCATAAAGTGTGCAGGGAAGGCCTAAAGTTGTCTGTGGAGTCTTTGCAGAAAAAGATACAACATCAGAAGCGTAAAGAGTCTTGTCAGCTTCACTCTTCACGCGGGGTCAAAGTCAGGTTTTGCCAGTGCACATACACCACACGGGGATCGTCTGCACCCAGAGTTTGCACATGACACGGGTTGTTTTCACACAGAGAGTCTGTCTTTTGACACAGGTCTCCGTCCAGCTTTGCCTAATGTAGCCAGCTTCAAGGTATTAATAGCTATCTGGAATGCCTTGAAGTCGACCTTTTCAGGGTCTCTATGAGGATGGGCTGGCCTCCGAAATGAGCTCCTGAGCTCATCTGGACCTTGCAGGCACATGTGAAGAAGGAGACCCTCCTTCTGAGGAAAACAGAATCGATACAGCGTTCAAGCCTCGCAGCCTGAAGAAACGAGAAAAGGACGATGGCCCTACACATTTTTAGCTCTCGGTTCTAAATTCTTCGCACTTCTGTCCAAAGCCCGTGGGTGAGTCTGCTGAATGCAGAACTGGCCGATACCAAATGCCGTAGAGCACAGATCTCCAAAGCTTTTTTTAAACCCGCAGGCCACTTTTGGGATTCTGAAACAGCGCGGTGAGTGCAGCCGTAAAATGGCCGCCACAGAAGAGAAGATGAAAAAGAGAAGAGAAATCCGCCCTTCACTACCCAGAGGAGTCTTGGAGCAGTTTACAGTCTCCTTTCTCTTCCCCTCCCCTCCCCTCCCCACAACAGACACCCTGTGAGATAGGTGGGGCTGAGAGAGCTCTGAGAGAACTGCTCCTAAGAGAACAGCTCTGAGGGAATTTATGACTGACCCAAGGTCACACCAGCAGCTGCATGTGGAGGAGTGGGGAATCAAACCCAGTTCTCCCAGATTAGAGTCCGCGCTCCTAACCACTACAGCAAACTTGCTGCAGGAGGCGGAGCCGGCCTTAAAATGGCTGCCACAGCTTATAAGAACATAAGAGATGCCAATGTTGGATCAGGCCAAAGGCCCATCCAGTCCAACACTCTGTATCACATAGTGGCCAGAAATACCAGTGCCATCAGGAGGTCCACCAGTGGGGCCAGGACATTAGAAGCCCTCCCACTGTTGACCCCCCCAAGCACCAAGATGACAGAGCATCACTTGCCCCAGAGTCCCTATCTATACCTTGTGGCTAATAGCCACTGATGGACCTCTGCTCCATATGCTTATCTAATTCCCTTAGAAAAGAACTTCTTTCTCTACCTGCTCTAGCCCATGCATAATCTTATAAACCTCGATCATGTCGCCCCCCTCAGCCATCGTTTCTCCAAGCTAAATGAAGATCCTTGTGCTGTGGTGGCAGCTGCTGCCAAATCAACCTTTTAAAAAAACCTGCACAGCCAATGAAATCTCCAGTGGCCAATTGAAGCCTTGGTGGGCATCACATGGGGGACCCTGGTTGTAGAGTCCCATTGCCCAGCTGCGGTATTGCTAGGGAACATGCCATCCAGGCATCAATCAGTAGATGGAGAGGCGTCTTGTCATTTATGATGAAACTATGGCATTCGTTGTGTTGATCATCTGGTGCATGACCTGCTTTGTAAAGCAAAGCATTTTGGGCCAAAGATGAATCGATCTCAGCTAAGCTGAATATCCTCCAGCATATGCCTGACAAGGACGCAGCCGTCAATGAACGTGAATGCTCACCTAAACTGTCCGGCCACCTTCACGTGAAGCTGACGCTGCTGCAGATCACACAGATGCCTGTTCCGGATCCCTGCACCTCTGTCAAAGTCTTGGAGTGAAAACGGATCGCGGCCAAGAAAGACCGAAGCCGTAACACAATCTTGTCAGTGCACCATTATTGATGGGAAAAGCTCACGAGAAATCACATTCTGTTCCCCTGGCCTTCTTGCTGTTATAAAACACTTGTGAAAAACAGCAGCTGCCTTCTCTGAATAGCCAGATTTGTAGAGACAATTCCATACTCATCGGCTTTTTGTGATGCTCACATACACTCTATACGTCCTTCTGCTCACGGGCCTTTTCTTCGATTTGACATATTCCCCAAACCCCCCCCCTTGCCCATGGAAAGTTCACTATCACAGATACAGAGAATGGTTAAATGAGACATGGGGTGATTCTGCATCTAGCATTCTCTCCCCATTTTCTCAACCGGGAGGGAAAAGTGCAGCGCAAAACCACATCCAAATACCCCGGAGCAACGCCGTACTGACTGCAAAGTCACCCCCAAACAGCCATAAACCTATGCAGAAGGTACCATAAAATCCGATGATCAAAGGAAGTGAAAGCGGCATGCAATGCAGAGGGGAATTTCTGTTCCAACGTGGGTTTGCTAAAACAACGGAGGGAAAAGCCAATGCCGAATCAACCATGGAACGACGAAGATCCGTGCAACAGAGTCTTTTCCTGCTGTAAAAAGTTGGAAAATCCCACCATGGTTGTTACTGATGGCATTGTTTCCTTCCTTTTATTACAGATTAAGGATGTGGTGTCTGTGCGCAGGCAATCTGGTTTGTTTATTGGTCCCGCCACACTTACAGACTGTTAATGGAATCTCACTGAGGCCTGAAGACATTGATGGAGACGGCTGCTTGCTGGCCTTGATCTAAAGAAAGTCCGTCGACCATTCCCCCGGAATGGGTGCCATCAAAGGAAGTTTGACCCCGGAATGGGTGCCATCAAAGGAAGTTGACTGTTTCAGTGGAGACAGCCTATTATTGAAATCTCTGAAGGCTTTCAAAGTGCTCCATCCATCAAACAAAGCTATTACCTTGTCTACAGGTCTCTTATCATCACCTACTGGAAGAGCAGCAGCTGAAGTCCAGGGTTTGTACCATCTGTGGCGTAAGGGGCCTTGTAAAATGCTTTTGTTCCCCGTTTGTTTGTTTATGTACTTCATTTAAAGACCACCTTTCCTACAGCTGCGGTGGCTCAAGTGGTTAAGACGCTGAACTGCAGGCTGTGGAAGGTCGGTAGTTCAGCAGTTCGAGACCCGAGTTGCCGCATGATGGAGTGAGCTCCCATCTCTAGTTCCAGCTCCTGCCAACCTAGCAGTTCGAAAGCAAGAAATTGCAAGTAGATAAATAGGGACCACTTTTGTGGGAAGGTAACAGCATTCCGTGCGCCTCGGTGTTTAGTTATGCCGGCCACATGACCACGGAACATCTTCGGACAGCGCTGGCTCTTCGGCTTTGAAACGGAGATGAGCACCGCAACCCTAGAGTCGGATTCAACTGGCTTTCGAGCAAGGGAACCTTTACCTTTTTTCCTACAGAGTGTTTTTTCCCCATCACTGATTCTTCACCATTTTTAGCTATGGAACAAGCATTTTGGCCCAACGACTTTGCCTTCTTCGTTTATGGAGTCTTCCTGAATTCAAAAACCATCATTCTTATCTACAGTCTCACCAAACGAATCCTGATTTTTTTCTGTTTCAGAACCAGGAATGCTCACGGCCATGCCGCACGTGGCTTCTGTTCTTGTGGCTGCATCTGCCACTGGTGGCAATTAGTACTTCGAGCAAGTGTAGAGAATGGCCATCAGCCTAAGGCTGCCTGTATGGAGGGCTAGGTTGTGACTCCAGGGTCTCGGCACCATCCTCCACCTGTCCCTTTGTCACTCCGATCGACCCGAGACGACATAAGTAACATCTGTTGATTGTTGGCCTAGATAGATTGCTGAAAACATGGCTAGCTGGTCGAGCTGGACAGCTGGGCATTCCAGATCTCTCCCATCCTCTTTTTGCCCAAGAGAATAAAGAAAGGAATCGGGTTCACGTAATTGGGGATCAGGCATTTGCTTGTCTTGTTTTAAAGGAAAGCTGCAATTGCCAGAAAGCTGTGCGTTTAGCGCTGTCCAGAAAAATTGTGCCCCTGAGCAAAAGTCAAGTCCTTCTGATATGATTGCAAGTGGGTGGGTTCGCTTGGAACTGGATTATTTAAAAGGAGAAAAGAAAAGAATCCTATTATACAACATAACTGTTGCGAATGTCCATGCACGTCTGATGTATATGAGTAAGCTAAAACCAGGGGTGGCCAAACTGCGGCTTGGGAGCCATATGTGGCTCTTTCACACATCTTGTGTGGCTCCCGGCAGGGCGGCTGGGGAAGCGAAAGGGAGGCACGCCTCCCCGATCGGTCCTCCCTTCCCCAGACAGTGTTTCCCTCCCGGGGTAGGCTTCAGGTGGGGGAGAGCAGAGAAAGAAAGCAGTTTTACCTTTAAATGCGCTTGGAGGATGCATTTAAAGTTAAAGTTGCTTTCTTTCCACTTCTCCCTCACTCCTCCCTCTATTTGTTCTCGTTTCTGTTTCTCTCCTTTCTTTCCACCTCTTTCATTCTTTCCACCTTCTCTTTCTCTCTTCCTTCCTTCCATCCTTCCTCCCCATCTGTTTGCTTGCTTTGTTTTTTTTCTTTCTCTCTCCCTTCCTTCCCTCATCTGTTTGCTCACTTTCGACCTTTCTTTGTCTTTGTCTTTCTCCCTTTCTTCCTCTCTCCTTTTCTTCACCCCCCTCTACTGGCTTTCTTCGATTCTTTCTCTCTCTTTCTCCCCGCCTCTTTCATTCTCTCTCTCCTTTTCTCTCTGTCTCTTAGACAAATAAATATCATTAGCAAACAAATAAATATCATTGGATGAGTATCATTATCAATATCGGTTTTGACCCCTTTCGTTTTTATTTTTGGCAGACTCATTTAATGTTAATGAAAACCAAATTTGCATGTTTCCCAATAAAAATGTGTGATATTTGTTCATGTCTTGTGGCTCTCAAACATCTGGCGTTTATTCTCTGTGGCTCTTACGTTAAGCCAGTTTGGCCACCCCTGGATAAAACCAACTTCAGCACTCATACCGGTGAACTGAGCAAGCTCTGAACCTCTTCCCAGTGAAATTATCACCATCTGGGATTGCTTAGCTTGGCTGGATCGTGCGCCAAATGCACCGGCATACACATCTAATATACACTTGACTTTCTGTAAGTAACTGTGAAGGATTAGGAACGTCGCCTCGCTTTCCTTTAGTCCAGAGGCATGTTTAGAATGTGTTTTGTGCGCACGCATGTGCACCTGTATTGCTTTCTCTACAATGTGATCAAAATGATCTGCTTCCATCAGGTGTGCCGTTTACTCTTAAGATTGTTCAGGGGTGCCAGCGTGAATTAATGTTCATGGACTTCTGTTGAATTTGTAGTCCCAGGCCTAAATGAGGTCACACCCCTCTAAGTCCACTGATTCTTGACCTGGATGGCCCAGCCTCTGCTTGTTCCTGCCCTGACTCAGGCTAGCCCAATCACATCAGATCTCGTACGCTAAGCAGGGTCAGCCCTGGTTAGTCCTTGGACTGGGAGACTACCGAGGAAGTCCAGGGTTGCTGTGCAGTGACAGGCAATGGAGAACCACCTCTGAATGTCTCTTGCCTTGAAAATCCCATGAGGGGGTCACCATAAGTCGGCTGTGACTTGACAGTGCTTTCCACCACCACCACCACCACCCACTGCCAAGTCCACTGAAGCCAATGGGCTTTGAAAGGTATAACTTCTCTTCAGATTGCACAGTTCATGTACTCTTTTAAAGTAAGGCAGAACAGAGACACCTGGGTACTGACCCAGTGCCATTTTCAACACTAGTGTATCCCAGATGGGACAACAGCCCGGGGTGTTAACTAGTAACCAGAGAAGTTAATGTTTTCCATGCGGTCAGCCAGATGGTGGATTTTTAACATGTTTCTCATAGTCTTGCTCAACTCTGTTCGGAAGACTTAGTTCTTGCTTCCTGTAGTGAGAAGATTGCAAATGGTAGAGGCACATTGCATGGACGAGAGCCGCCCCCCCCCCCTTTGCCAATCTTCCGGCCGGTGTGCATTCTCCATTGGGGGAAATGCCTGGCAACATCCCAGCTTGGGAATACGCCGTATGACGGGGTTCCCTTGTAATGTGCCAGTGTGCTTCAGCTGGCACGCAGGGGCAGCTAGGTCAATGCTGAACAGGCCAGGGTCCTAAATATTTATTCACAGTGACAAAAACTCCAGGGGGAAGTTATGTTTATTCTACACTCAGCATAGTATGTCCTGTACTTTCTAATAGGAAGAGGCTAGGAGTCCCATGTACGTATTTAAGACAGCAATAATTTCCATTTTAAAGGGGGGGGGAATGTCGTTAACAGGATCCAGGTGTGGAAACCAGTGGGGTAAACAGGTTAGGGCGGACATCCCAGCTGTGAAGTGCCGCTGCCTGTCCAAGGAAGATCGACTCTTGAGACTGGTTTCACAAGCGATGCTTAAACTGGACTTTTCATTTCTCATGTCAGCCATTCAAAGGGCGAACCTAACCCTAACCTTTGCGAAGGACCTCTGGTTTTAAAAATGCCGCTCTTCTGCATTCTTGCCACTGAATATCCACTCAAAACCAACGAGGCTAGGTTTCGTTAACTGCGAGATCATTCTTAGTGCATAGTGGATGGAATGGAACTGGTTACCGGAGGGAGAACTGAAATGTTTGGACAGACCTAGCTCCTTGGAAGGGTTCTAAACACTGGAAAACAGGGGGATGATCCTGGCCCTTTCACCAGGCCGCAGAGCACACTGGCAAGGTACAAAAAAAGGAAAGGTAGCTCCACCAGCAACCAAGCGTCAAGACTGGAATGCCTTCCCACGGGGAAAAGTTCCTGACTCCTACATGACAAAGCAAACGTGTCTCAACAGTCAAATGTCAATCGAATGTATCTTTTTTCCTGTGGCAGCCAATAATAAAGATAACTGATGCTTGAATACTGCGCATGCTAATATAATTCAGTTACTATTGCAAGCGCCGGTAGGTGTTCAGTTCGTCCGTATATTTTTAGGCTCTGTTCTGCACTGCCTCTGTTGAGGGTGGTGGCAGCAGACAGTTTTCCACTGATGAAGCACTGAAACCCTTGTAGAAAGGCATGGTTTAAATGCAAGGTGTCTGTTCCAGTGAACAGCGGTGTATACGAACAACTAGGTATTTTGTTCTCGATGGCCGCAGTAACTGTGAAAAAAAACCCCAACCAGTTTTACTGTGATTAAAGCTTGATTATAGAAGAGTTATTAGGTTAGATTTTACTAAGTGAAACTCAAAAAGATGGAAGTATCATGGTATGAAAGCCACTGCTGTAAAACAATGTATGATTGAATAACGTCTTAAGAGATATACCATTTTTTTAAAATAAAAAAGCCTCTGTAATAAGTTATGAGCTAAAAGTCTGTATAACTTTGCCCAAGCAATTTAAAAAATAATAATATATGATCTACTGATTCATTAATGATATGTATTTAATAAAAATTGTGCCACTAGCAGCTTTTATATTTTCACATATTGAAAACAAATGCTTATCAATGAAAAAGAAGCAGAGAGGTGTTTAAAAATAAGAGAGTTCTCTAGGGGCTAATTGGTCGACGTCTGAACATTTGTATGTACTGTTTCATCATGACTGGCTGCCTAATTTCTTACACAGTAGCCAGTTTGGTGTAGTGGTTAGGAGCACAGACTCTAATCTGGGAGAACTGGATTTGATTCCCCACTCCTTTACATGCAGCTACTGGTGTGACCTTGGGTCAGTCACAAGTTCTTTCCGAGCTGTTCTCTCAGGAGCAGTTTGAAAGAGCTCTCTCGGCCCCGCCTACCTCACAGGGTGTCTGTTGTGGGGAGGGGAAGGGAAAGGAGAGTGTAAGCCGCTCTGAGACTCCTTTGGGCAGTGAAGGTCAGGGTATAAATCCAATCTCCTCCTCTTCTTTCCCAAGATTCTGCAAAAAACCCGAATTCCCGTATTGTGAGGAGGACAGCAGGAAAGCATCTACTTCCCTGTGGAAGTATATAAACCTGAAGGTCGTGGAGGGGGGTTAGATGGCACACACTACGTTTGGGGGCTGTAGTAGGTGTTCTAGGGTGATGTACCTGAAACAGTACTGCAGGGGACATGGAGAAAGGAGCCCTCGGCTATTTGGAATCGCCAAGTATTTCTCAACTCAGAGCTGTTAAATCTAGCTGGAGGGAAGGAGGGCCTGGTGGTAGGCAGAAGGGGGGGGGGCTGGGAACTGTCTGTCCAGGGCCTCCAAAAACCTGGAATCAGCCCTGATTCTGGGCCATGGGTGGCACTGGAGGCAAAGGGTGTTCCCTCCCTGCCACTGGCCGGATCTGAGCAGAGCCAACCAATGACAGGGCAGGAGGAGGCCCTGGGTGGACTTTGCTTCTTCACCCAAAGAGTCACGAACACGTGGGATTCACTGCCGCAGGGAGTGGTGGCAGCTACAAGCAAGAGGTGATTGGATAAACGTATGGAACAGAGGTCCATGAGTGGCTATTAGCCACAAGGTATAGATGGAACACAGTCTGGGGCAGTGATGCTGCATGGGGGGGGCAACAGTGGGAGGGCTGCAGCTTGCTGACATAGCCCCATCTTCTGTAAACGTACCTGAGAATGTATTTACCTTTTTAATGCTGGGAGCTCCGTTCATGGAACTCCTAGCATTTTGTCTGGTTTCGACTTAAAGGTCTTCCAGAAATCCTTTGCCAGCTGAAAATGCCAGGCAAGATATTGTGCATGCAGAGTAAGGCAGGCCCATCTAAATAGAAGATGATGCATTGTAAGCATTGATGGCACCTGGGTTTGGGCCACTGTGTGACACAGAGTGTTGGACTGGAGGGGCCGTTGGCCTGATCCAGCATGGCATCTCTTATGGAATGGTTGCCCTAGCATGTGATATACTGAACGAATGGTTTAGGAAAGCCCATACACTGACAGTCATGTCTTCTGGTCTTTGATCTCCAGAACTTCATGAGCTTTCTTGAGTGGATAGGGTGAATCAGTGTTCTGCTTCTTCATTCCAAGGTTTGGCCCAGCCCAGGTAGTATGGGCAGGAACAATCCTCCGCAGGGTCTCTGTTTACCAACCAGCATCACCACTGTCTCACCTGTATTCAAGTTTTACTTCTTATCCCTCAGTCAGTTGACCACAGCATCTCAACAGTGGCCCAGTAGAAGCTTATTCAATGACGTTTAGAGCTGGGCGATGACATTCAAATCTAAGGCTATGGGCGACCGCACTCAGCATCCAACATGGTGCCCACCTGCACCTTTCCTGGTCCCCAACGTGGTGCCTCCCCCCTCCACCTTTCCTGGCGCATCTAGGAAGCCCACAAATAAGACGACTGGAACAGCATCCTCCCATCCGACCATACTCCCCAGCAGGGCTATTTTTGGGCAGGAACGCACAGGAACGGAGTTCCGGCTGGCTCCCAAGTTGGCCACGCCCAGCAGGAACTCATTAGCATAATAGGCCACACCCAACAGCAGAAACTCATTAGGATTGGCTACATTAGGGGTGTGTGGCCTAACATGCAAAGGAGTTCCTGCTACAAAAAAAGGTCCTGGGTTTTGACAACAAACAAGGTAAACAGAATAAGAAGCAAAAGGTGGGTGTGGCTGGATAACCACACTTCTGGTAACATGGGGGTGCGGCCTAATGTGCTAATGAGCTGTGATTTCAGGGTGTGGCCTATTATGCTAATGAACTCCTGCTGGGCTTTTTCTACAAAAAGAGCCCTGCCAGCAACTGCTAGAAAGAAGCATATCGCCTCTGGTACTGGTTGGCATAGACTGGTAGCCTGTCCGATTCCCCAGGCATTCAAATAAATCCACGTTTGTAGCAAAGTAGCATTTATTAAAGCGATGGTGAAAACAGGTACACAAGGATTGTTAAGAATGGAGACTACCTCTGGGGTACAAGATAATAACCAAATTCAAAGCAGGCCGTGGCCAATGGGTCCTTTTCCCGCGTGCGGGAAAGCAGGTAAAACAGGCGCCCAAAACCCCTGGGAACAAACGGTCCTAAACATAAACACTAATTCGCTTCCCAAGCCCTAGCCTATTATAATCAAAGCAAAGACAAAACTCCTTCCATCCTCCAGCAGTCGACCTTGGGCATTATCTAAGTTCCAAAGCAGCCCTAACAAACGGGAAAAGGCATTTATTTACCTAATGAGCACAGTAGAAGTAAAAGCTGGTGATCTCCTGGCGGGGGGGTGGGGTGGATTAGCTCACGCAGGAAGCATA
>NW_015174885.1:5123-25055 GCF_001447785.1 Gekko japonicus | reverse complement strand
CACGAGTTGGGATGTGACACTCTTTAACCACTACACCACACTGTCTCTCAATGTTAGGGTTGCCAGCCTCCAGGTGGGACCGCAAAAAGAAGAAACTGTGAGGTAACTGCGCTAGAAAATATTTCAATAAACAATCACAAAATATATACAAAATGTGTACAAAAATCATATAAATGCACAAGGCAGTTGAAAATGGTGTGACGATGGTCTCCGGAATGTTCGATAGAACATTGAAAATTTTGGTGTGACGATGGTCTCCGGAATGTTCGATAGAACATTGAAAATTAAACAATCACAAAATATATACAAAAATGTGTACAAAAATCATATAAATGCACAAGGCAGTTGAAAACGGTGTGACGATGGTCTCCGGAATGTTCGATAGAACATTTAAAATGGTGTGACAGTGGTGAGACCATCGTCACACCATTTTCAACTGCCTTGTGCATTTATATGATTTTTGTACACATTTTTGTATATATTTTGTGGTTGTTTATTGAAATATTTTCTAGCGCAGTTACCTCACAGTTTCTTCTTTTTGCGGTCCCACCTGGAGGCTGGCAACCCTAACATTGAGAGACAGTGTGGTGTAGTGGTTAAAGAGTGTCAAATCCCAACTCGTGCCACGGAAGCTTCCAGGGTGGCCTTGGGCCAGTCACGGTCTCAGCCTAACATACCTTACAAGGTTGTTGTGAGGATAAAACAGAGAAGAGGAGAATGATGTGATCTGCATTGGGTCCCTATTGGGGAGAAAGGCCAGGGTGTAAATGGATTAAATAGGAATTCAATAAACTGTGATGCGTACACTGGGATCCGAAACAGGAATGGAGATCTGAAATGGTGGTGCCCACCGAGGAAGCCATCTTGAAGGAGAGGGGAGGCCTGCCTTGCAGGAAATGTTGCAAAAGTCTGACCTGAGCTGCTTTGGTCCAGGCAAGCTTGCCTTAGAGCAGGTTTCCCCAATGAAGAGAAGAAGAGGAGATTGGATTTATACCCCGCCCTTCACTCGGAGTCTCAGAGCAGCTTACAAACCCCTTTCCCTTCCCCTCCCCACAACAGACACCCTGTGAGGTAGGTGGGGCTGAGAGAGCTCTTTTGAGAATTGCCCTTTCAGGGGCAGCTCTTGTCAGAACTGTGGCTTGCCCAAGGTCATCCAGCACCTGCAAGTGGAGGTGTGGGTAATCAAACCCAGTTATTCCACATTAGAGTCCGCGCACTTAACCACTACACCAAACCTCTCTCACCAAACTGAGGTGCCTGTGAGTGCCATGCCAGCTGCCAATACCTTTTCGGGCCCCTGCCAGGTGTTTTTAGGAAGTGGGTGGGGCCAAGTGCAGCTTTTGCCCAGCCAGGTTTCTGACTAACCGAGATTTGATTGGCCGTGCAGATTTTTTTTAAATGTTGCTTCGCCAGCAGCTGCTGCTCCAGCCCAAGGATCTTTACTGATGTTAAGCTGTGGCAGCCATTTTGTGGCTGGCTGCACCTCCCATGGTGGCCATTTTGTGACTGGTGATGCCTTTTGTGGCAGCCATTTTGTTGCTGTGCCCACCGGGCTCTGCCAGAATTCCAAATGTGCCCACAGGCTCAAAAACATGTGGGGACCCTTGCCTGCCTTAGAGCGAAGGCGGTGCCAGACATGCCCACTGCGCGAAAACCTCTGGGCCCGGCTCTTGCTGTGAGCAGAGAATGGTGGAAGGGTACAGCTCCCCAATTGTACCTCACTGGTCTCAGAGATCAAAAAACGAAAGAATAATTCTGGCTGAATGCTGAAGTACACGAATGGAAACGAAGCTTGGCCTTCGCGAAGGATAAAAGCCGGCGACGGCAGATGTATCCATTCTCTTCTTGTGAGACAGGCCATCCCATTCCAAGGGGTCAATGTCGTCGTGCTTCGGTTCTCGCATCCTGCGGCCTAGTAGGGAAACGGCAGCTGCCTGCCCATCACCTTGGCTGCAGTGTTCCCTCTAAGCTGAGTTAGTGCGAGCCAGCTCACAGCTTTTTAGCCTCCGGCTCACGCCTTTTTGTCTTAGCTCAGGAAGGATAGCCCCAGAGCAAGCTAATGTATGCAGTCGCCAAATCGCTCGCTCGCAACTTTAATGCCGGCAGCTCACAAAGTGGAGTTTTTGCTCACAAGACTCTAAAGCTTAGAGGGAGCATTGCTTGGCTGGGGAGGGTGGGGAAGAGTTACGGACGGGTGTTACGCCAGTTGCTTTCTTATCGTGGCGCGGTTGCCTAGGGCCAAGGACAAAATGAAGTGAGAGAAATTCACAAGCGAGGGATTAGAGGTTGCACGGCAGGCGGGATGATCCCGCAGAGCTGTTGCCTAGCAATCCAGTCAGGAATGAGAACTCCATCTTCCACCTCTGGTGACTCTGCAACATTCAACAGTCCTTTCCCCAGGACTCCAAAGAAATACAGAAAGACCATTTAGCTTAGGGTTACCAGATGTCCTCTTTTTAGAGGACATGTCTGCTTTCTGAGGTGACCGTCCTCTTTGGGGCTCTTTTTAAAAAACGGGTGAAAATATCCTCTTTGGGGGGTTGGTAGGTAAGGAATATGCCTAGTTAGTAGCAGCTTCAATACGTTGTTGTTGTTGTTCAGTCGCACAGTCGAGTCTGACTCTTCGCGACCCCATGGACCACATCACACCAGGCCTTCCTGTCTTCTGCCGTCCTCTGAAGTTGGCTCAACTTCATGTTTGTTGCATCGATGACACTGTCTAACCATCTCATCCTTTGCCGTCCCCGTCTTCTTTGACCTTCAATCTTTCCCAGCATCAGGGTCTTCTCCAGGGAGTGCTCCCTTCTCATTGGGTGGCCAAAGTATTTGAGCTTCAGTTTCATTATCTGGCCTTCCAGGGAACAGTCAGGGTTGATATAAGAGGGGTATTTAAAATAAGATTGTGATCACTTCAGTGGGGTACTTACCTTTAAAGCCCTATATGGCCAGGGTCCAACATACCTGAGGGACCGCCTTTCCCCGTATATACCCCAGAGAGCACTACGGTCAGGGGCGCAACATCGACTGGTTATTCCAGGCCCCAGGGAGGCCAGCCTCACGGCTACTAGAGCCAGGGCCTTCTCAGTAGCGGCTCCTTACTGGTGGAATGAGCTCCCTGAGGAGATCAGGGCCCTGCTTGAATCTATTCTTCACCTCTACTGTATATTCATCAGGGATGCGATCTAGGTCAAACCTGAATGGCCTCGTGGTTTTCCCAATTTTCTTCAGTTTAAGTCTGAATTTTGCAATGAGTAGCTCATGATCTGAACCACAGTCAGCTCCAGGTCTTGTTTTTACTGACTGGATAGAGCTTCTCCATCTTTGACTGCAAATTATATAGTCAATCTGATTTCGGTGTTGCCCATCTGGTGATGTCCATGTGTAGAGTCGTCTCTTAGGTTGTTGGAAAAGGGTGTTCGCTATGACCAGTGTGTTCTCTTGACAAAACTCTGTTAACCTTTGCCCTGCTTCATTTTGCTTTCCAAGGCCAAACTTGTCTGTTATTCCGGTTACCTTTTGACTTCCTACTTTAGCATTCCAGTCCCCTATGATGATGAGGACATCATTTTTTGGTGTTAGTTCTATGAGGTGTTGTAGGTCTTCATAGAACCGGTCCACTTCAGCCTCTTCTGCATCAGTGGTTGGGGCATAGACTTGGATTACTGTGATGTTGAATGGTTTGCCTTGGAATCGGACAGAAATCATTCTGTCATTTTTGAGATTGTATCCCAGTACTGCCTTTTGCACTCTCTTGTTGACTATAAAGGCCACACCATTTTTTCTACGAGATTCCTGGCCACAGTAGTAGATATAATGGTCTTCTGAGTTAAATTCGCCCATTCCTGTCCACTTTAGTTCACTGATTCCTAGGATATCGATGTTCAGTCTTGCCATCTCATTTTTGACCACGTCAAGCTTACCTTGATTCATAGATCTTACATTCCAGGTTCCTATGTAGTATTGTTCTTTGCAGCATCGGACTTTCCTTTCACCATCAGACACATCCACAACTGAGCGTCCTTTCGGCTTTGGCCCAGCCGCTTCACTCTTTCTGGGGTTACTTGTACTTGTCCTCTGCTCTTCCTCAGTAGCATATTGGACACCTTCCGACCTGAGGGGCTCATCTTCCGGCGTCATATCTTTTAGCCTTTTGATACTGTCCATGGGGTTTTCTTGGCAAAAATACTGGAGTGGGTTGCCATTTCCTTCTCCAGGTGGATCACGCTTGGTCTGAGTTCTCTGCTGTGGCCTGTCCGTCTTGGGTGGCCCTTCACGGCATAGCCCACAGCTTCATTGAACTGCGCAAGCCCCCTCGCCACGACAAGGCCAAAAGAGAACATAGCGAGGTAAATCCTTAAATTTGTGGGTACCACAAATACACAGACGATAGGCCAATGGAGTTGGATTGAATCGGCCCTCCAAAATTGCTGTTGGCATTGACTGAAACTGTAGAGAGGTAAAGGACGCTCTAACTATGTGTTTTGCTGCTATTCACAGGTCTTACCAACTGCCTTAATCCAGAGCCAGTTTGGTGTAGTGGTTAAGTGTGCGGACTCTAATCTGGGAGAACCGGGTTTGATTCCCCACTCCTCCACTTGCAGCTGCTGGATGACCTTGGGCAAGCCATAGTTCTGTCAGAGCTGTTCTCTCAAGGACAGTTCTCTCAGAGCTCTCTCAGCCCCACCTACCTCACAGGGTGTCTTGTGGGGGGGGGGAAGGGGAAGGAGACTGTAAGCCGCTCTGAGACTCCTTTGGGTAGTGAAGGGCGGGGTATAAATCCAATCTCTTCTTCTTCTAAATTCCAGAGGAGTTGCTATGATAACAGATTAACAGACTAACAGATTTATATTAAACCATACATATACATGGGCTGCAGGTGCATCCAGTGGTTGAATCATGTCCTCAATTCGTACTTCTCTTGCGCTGTCCGACTCTTGGCCTCCCTTGACAGACAGACCCTGATCTAAAACTGGAGAAGTCAACTGGAGGGATACGTGATCTGAGGGCTGCTCATCTTTTAAGAATCAGGTAGGCCTGGGATGGCTTCTGTCACCTTCCCCCCCCCCCAAAAAAAAATACTGGTTGACTGGGCCACTTTCTCCAGGTGAACTGATCCCTGTTACCTGGAGATCAGTTGTAGTCCCAGAAGACCTCCAGCTCCCACCTGGAGGCTGGCAACACTAATCTCAGTGGGACACAATGCCACAGAGTCCACCCTCCAAAGCACCCATTTTCTCCAGGGGAACTGACAGGCCCGTAGCCCGGATGTTGTGGCTTGTGGGGCACATCTTTTTTCTGGTGGGGCTGAAGTTCTCAGTGCAGAAAGAGAAGCCATGTAGCCAATGGAGAGCTGTTACCAGGATGGATCTCTGAATTGCAAGCTGTCAGCCACTGTAGATGACAGTTCTCAGTTGCTGCAAGTTAATCACATTTGCCAGCCTAAGCAACAATTCTGATAACAAGCCGGCAGGTGGGGGCGATGTCTTCTATGGTCATGAAAGCTAACACTTAGGCAGGAAAGCTCTCTTAAAGGAGACCAGTTTCTTGACACCGAGTTAGAAGGGATCCTAGAGGTCACCTACTCCAACCCCCTTGCTCAGTGTGGGAGTTAGTCAACTACAGCACCCCACTCTGCTTAAAGGAGCACGCGCCTTTAAAAAAATGTTCAAAACGATTGAAAAAAGTATTTGCAGAATAAATTCTTGTGGGGCGGAGCCCCTTTCTTTAAGAAAGGGGGCGGAGCCCCCAAAAGCCCCACCGTAGCTATGAGACCGGGAACTTACCTCTGTAGTCTGGAGATGAGCTGTAATTCCAGGGGATCCCCAGTCTCCCACCTGGAGTCCAACATCCCCACGAGAGAGATCCCTCGCCTCCATAGCAGGCAAGTATAGTCAGCATCAACTCTGAAGACTTCCCCCACCACCACCGTTGCTAAGCAACAGGCCTGGGAAGCTGAAGTTTCTCCTTGTTTTGTACCAGTGGGAGAAAACCAGGAGCCTCCAACGAAATGCTTTGTCGGAGCAAGGTTTGGAGCCCTGAGGGAGCAGGGACAGACTGTGCGAGTGCTGGAGAATGGTTGCCAACTCCAGACTAGGAAATTCCAGGAGATTTGGGGGTGGAGCCTGGGGAGGGCAGGGTTTGAAGAAGAGGAAATTGGATTTATACCCCGCCCTTCACTCAGAGTCTCAGAGCGGCTTACAAACTCCTTTCCCTTCCCCTCCCCACAACAGACACCCTGTGAGGTAAAAGAAGAAGAAGAGGAGAAGAGATTGGATTTATACCCCGTCCTTCACTACCCAAAAGTATCTCAGAGCGGCTTACAAACTCCTTTCCCTTCCCCTCCCCACAACAGACACCCTGTGACTGTGAGGGAGATGGGGCTGAGAGAGCTCTGACAGGAACTGCTCTTTTTTTCAAGGACAGCTCTTATCAGAACTACGGCTTGCCCAAGGTCATCCAGCCAGGTGCAAGTGGAGGAGTGGGGAATCAAACCCGGTTCTCCCAGATTAGAGTCCGCGCACTTAACCACGACACCAAACTGGTTTGGGGAGGGAAGGGACACTCAGTTGGGTATAATGCCACAAAGTCCACCCTCAGAAGGTGGCCATTTTCTCCAGGGGAACTGATCCCTCTCATCTAAAGAGCAGTAATAAATCCAGGGGATCTCCAGGCCATACTTGGTGGTTAGCAACTCTGTGGGGAAGCCCTGAAAGGCAATGCTTAGTGTACACCGGCAAACCGTGTTCACACATGCAAGTGTACGACTAGCCATGGTTGCTTGGATGAATGTCAGGTCCTGTGAAACAAGGACTTGGAGAATGCTGCCCGACATAACCCTCAGTTCTTCCCCTTCACTTTCTGGAGCTGACAGAGAGCGTTGTCTCTCATACTCTGAAAATCTTGTTGATCTCCAAAGGGGCTAAAAGGTAAAGGTAAAGGTTCCCTTGCTCGAAAGCCAGTCGAGTCTGACTCTAGCGTTGCGGTGCTCATCTCCGTTTCAAAGTCGAAGAGCCAGCGCTGTCCGAAGATGTTTTCCATGGTCATGTGGCTGGCATGACTAAACACCAAGGCGCACGGAACGCTGTGACCTTCCCACCGAAGTGGTACCTATTTATCTACTTGCAATTTCTTGCTTTCAAACTGCTAGCTTGGCAGGAGCTGGAACTAGAGACGGGAGCTCACTCCGTCATGCAGCACACCCGGGTCTCGAACTGCTGAACTACTGACCTTCCACAGCCTGCAGTTCAGCATCTTAACCACTTGAGCCACTGCAGCTCCTCCAAAGGGGCTACTGGGCTCTAATCCAGCTGCACTACTGCAGACTAACATGGTTTCCCACTGAAAATGGATTACATTTTCACTGGATGACACTGAGCCGGAAAGGGTTACTCAAGGGTGTCAAACATGCGGCTCGGGGGCCAAATGAGGCCCCCAGAGGGGCTTCTCTCAGGCCCGCAGTGGAACTGGCTGTCTTCTGCTTCTTCTTCCAGTTCTGCTGCTGCTGCGTCACTGTAGGTTTACAGCTTACAGGTACACACCTGAACAGCTTGCTCAAGATTGCAACAGCACAGACATTTTGATGTAATAATTCAGAGCAAGAGGAGTCAGTTGTCAGGCACTGTTAAATAAAATATTGCAAGAGTGCTAATGTTTTAAGCACGTTTTTATTTTAAGTTAAAAAACCCCACCCTTTGTGTTTGTGTCCTTTATAAAGTTTATATCTCCGCTACCTGGCATTACATTTTATGACACACATGGCCCAGTCCAACAAGGTCTCATTTATGTCAGATCCAGCCTTCGAGTCTCAGAGCGGTTTACAATCTCCTTCCCTTCCTCTCCCCATAACTGTGAGGTTAGTGGGGCTGAGAGAGCTCTGAGAGAACTGTGACTGACCCAAGGTCACCCAGCTGGCTGCATGTTGGAGGCGTGGGGAATCAAACTCAGTTCTCCAGATTAGAGTCCGTCACTCTTAACCACGACACCAAACTGGCTCCTTACCTCCCCCCCCATAAGTAGACTTCCACAAACTATCGCCTAGCAAATATCCTCTTTGGGGGCAAGGTGCTCAGGCTAAAGGTGGCTAGACAACTTCATGCTTTCTTGAACAAGACTGGAATGGGCCCAGATAGCCAATCGGTTTTCATAAGTGGTTTTTGGAATAGATTAGCCCACTGTCCATGCAATTCACCCAGTAGGTTCAGGACAGACAAAAGGAAATACTACTTTACAGAAAGAGGGATTAAAATGTGGAATTCACTGCCAGAGGATGTAGTGATGGCCACAGGAATAGCTTTAAAAGGCGATTAGACAGATTCTTAGGAGCTGCGGTGGCTCAAGTGGTTAAGACACTGAACTGCAGACTGTGGAAGGTCAGTAGTTCAGCAGTTCGAGACCCGGGTGCCGCATGACGAAGTGAGCTCCCATCACTAGTTCCAGCTCCTGCCAACCTAGCAGTTTGAAAGCAAGAAATTGCAAGTAGATAAATAGGTACCACTTCGTTGGGAAGGTAACAGCGTTCCGTGCGCCTTGGTGTTGTCACCCGGCCACATGACCACGGAAACGTCTTCGGACAGTGCTGGCTCTTCGGCTTTGAAACGGAGATGAGCACCGCAACCCTAGAGTCGGACTCGACTGGCTTTCGAGCAAGGGAACCTTTACCTTTACTGATGTAGTGGTGTAGTGGTTAAGTGCGTGGACTCTAATCGGGTTTGATTCCCCATTCCTCCACTTGCAGCAGCTGCTGGATGACCTTGGGCAAGCCATAGTTCTGTCAGAACTGTTCTCTCAAGGACTCTTCTGGAAAGAGCTCTCTCAGCCCCACCTACCTCACAGGGTGTCTGCTTGGGGGGGGGGAGGGAAAGGAGTTTGTAAGCCGCTCTGAGACTCCGAGTGAAGGGCGGGGTATAAATCCAATCTCTTCTTCCTCTTCTATGTGAAAATGCTTGGGCGGTGTTGACCTGGGAATTAAAGTGTCATCAGTATGCTGATAACACAGTTCTTCTCCTTTTAGACATCAGGGAAGTTCTGAGGTGATAATGGGCTGGGCAAGAACCAATAGGCAGAACCTGAGTCCAGACAAGCTGGTGTTGGTGGTTGGATTCTGCACCAGATCCAGCGCTGAGAAGTCAATACTACTGTGGATGGGTTTGCACTCTGCTTGGAATCACGGAGTCACAGTGTGACAGAGGAAGCAGAGTTTAGTTTAGCCTGTGTGGCTATGAGAAAGTTCAACCTGTGTGGCTATATATATTTGAATTGAGAGAGTTGAGCCTGTGTGGCTACATATGAGAGAGATAAACCTGTCAAAGTTGAGTTTTGGTGTATGAGAGACACTGTGTGATGCCAAGCTTTGTCAGTTATATTTTCTTTAACAATTGTTCAAAAATATCCAGAAACCTATTTTGTTCTTTTGTAAATCATTATTTGTTTTAAACGTATCCCAGCAATCAGAACACTCCTTCCTCAGGGCCACATAGTCCTCTGAAGCACCCAGACTGGGTCATTCTACCAAAATAGATTTGGAATTTTTAATTCCTGGTGGCAGCGGAAAACCACTAAGTTCATGTACACAGAGTATGGTTTAAAGGAGAAACAGTCTCCCCAATAAGCAGGACGCCACAATGGCACACAGAAGAAGGCCTTCAGATCATAATTTTGGCCACTGGGCAAAGTCACGGGGCAGCAGGTGATCTTCCAAATAACCGGATCCCGGACTGTGTGAGGCACATTGAATTGGGGGCCAGTGTTTACACAGACGCAAGACAACTGTTCAGTATAAATGACATAGTGCCTACTTCACCACATTCCGCTGCCACCAGGAATTAAAAATTCCAAATCTCTCAATTCAAATATATATAGCCACACAGGTTGAACTTTCTCATAGCCACACAGGCTAAACTAAACTCTGCTTCCTCTGTCACACAGACTCTCACAAAAACACTCCACACTCCTCTCTCTACAAAACATAGAATCACCTAAGACCTCTCTCCTCCCACACTCAGTCATCAGCCAATCACGTCACACTTATCTCCCTCTATCACTCTCCTTACATTACTGCAGTCACATTAAACATTTAAAGAGACACACACCAAAACATGAAATCATTACAGCCATCTTTTCCAAGGATGGCCTTAGTTGTCCTCTGCCAGTCCCAGAGTGGGCTCAATTTTGAGGGGTTGGTAAAGACATACTTACCCAGGCTTTTGTTTATTAGATTTGATTTTAATGCAACATTTCCAGGCTGGTATTTTGAGAATTCATATTTTTAAAAAAGGTATGTAAGCAGGCTGAGCACCTTTGGTGAAGAAAGCAGAAGGGATTGGATTTCTACCCCGCCCTTCACTACCCAAAGGACTCTCAGAGCGGCTTACAAACTCCTTTCCCTTCCCCTCCCCACAATAGACACCCCTGTGAGGTAGGTGGGGCTGAGAGAGCTCTTTTGAGGACTGATCTTTCAAGAACAGCCCTGCCAGAACTATGGCTTGCCCAAGGTCATCCAGCAGCTGCAAGTGGAGGAGTGGGGAATCAAACCCAGTTCTCCCAGATTAGAGTCCGCACGCTTAACCACTACACTAAACTGGTGTTGTTGAAAGTCTCACAATGCAAGCAGAGTGTAAAAAAGCTGTGGTGATATTCTTTCTCATTAGGTTGCCAACCCCCAGGTACCTGGAGATATCCTCTGAGATTACAACTGATCTCTGGATTTAGGTGGGTAGCCACGTTGGTCTGAAGCGACAGAACAAAGTCTGAGTCCAGTGGCACCTTTGAGACCAACTAAGTTCTATTCGAGGTGTGAGCTTTCGTGTGCAAGCCCACTTCTTCAGATACTTTGAAAAGGACTTCCTTAACCCTAAGGCCTAATCAGAGTCAAGATGTATAAGTAACTGAGCAATAAGTACAGCTAAGAGTGGATTAAGGCAGTTGGTAAGACCTGTGAATAGCAGCAGTATATCTCTAAACACATAGTTAGAGCATCCTTTACCTCTCTAGTTTCCATCAATGCCAACAGCAATTCTGGAGGGCCGATTCAATCCAACTCCATTGGCCCATCGTCTGTGTATTTGTGGTACCCACAAATTTGAGGATTTACCTCACCATGTTCTCTTTTGCCCACTGCATTCTAGTCCGAGGGCTAAATTTAGTGGAGGTAGGTGGGGCTGAGAGAGCTCTTTGGAGGACTGATCTTTCAAGAACAGCCCTGCCAGAACTATGGCTTGCCCAAGGTCATCCAGCAGCTGCAAGTGGAGGAGTGGGGAATCAAGCCCAGTTCTCCCAGATTAGAGTCCACGCACTTAACCACTACACTAAACTGGCAGGAAATGATTAAAAGAAAACAAGCCAGTTCAGACACAACTGTGAATCCAGCCCACCCTGAGGACACTGATTGGGTGGGAAAGATGGCATTAAAATGTTTTAAATAAATCAATATGACGGCATACGGGGCAGCAGGCAAAGATTTCCTGTTCCAGGTGGGCAAGTCCTACTCCATGCAATAAGAAGCAGTGTGTAAAATTCACCTTCGTGAATCCACTTGTACCAAATCCTTCTGAGTAACAATATGATCAGTACCAAACTCGCAGTTTAATAATCAACTGCATTTGTTTGGCAGGAGTTACCACACCAATGAATTGGGGGGGGGGTCATAAAAAGGAAATTTTCATTTTAAATTGGTGTCAGAATACTGGAATAATCTTTATTGAAAATATAAGATCTACAAAGCCACTGATACCCAATCTGGAAGAGTTCATTAAATTGTGCACATTCATTACTAAGAGAGAATGTCAGAGTGGCATAAGATACAACAACAGTCATTCTGAGATTCCTTTTCTGTTGCTCTAGGCGTTCCCCCCCCTCCCCCCAGTTTGAAAGGCTCTTGCTCAGGAGCTCTTCTTCACAAAGGAAACGTTTTGCAAGCCATGAATAGTGTCATTCGATAAGCTGAACACAAGCAACAACATGACCTGATGTTTCCTCCCATTGACAGTTGCGTATTAAAGTAAACGTTTCAAAATTTCATGATTTGGAAATTTATTTATGCACCAAACGAGATAGTGATTCATGCTGCTTATCAGCTACACACAATGCTAAATATTGCAATGTCTCTTCTCCGCTGAAGATTCCCGTAATACGCAATTGTGCATAGCAGGCACCAAAACAGCATCCCACAACAGGTGCACTGAGTTCAAATTCAGCTGCCAGAATTCCATGAGCTTAGGCCCCTCCCCCAGGACTGGAGCGGCTACAAAATAAGTTAATTTTAAAAGGATGTTTTTCCTTTGTTGGCAAGTTCCGAGCTGTTGAGGGGAAGCAAACAGAGTAAAGCTGCCGGAAGTACAGTCGATATTTATTTTCCGTACCGTGAGCACGAAGGGGGAAATATGTATACTTAAAAGGGCAACAAAAAGTATTTGCTGCATCGTTATTGTGTATTATGAGAACTGAGTACTGTTCGGTGTTAAAGAAACTTCACTGCGCATGATGAGACTGTTCGGTGTTAAAGAAACTTCACTGCAGCCTTGGATTCTCGGTATGGGTGTGGGAATGACAGCGCAGCTCTCTCTTGCTGCTTCACTGGAGGCAAAGTAACACAACTAAGCTCAGTTGGGGTTTTTTGTGTTAGTTTTTAAGAGGAGGAGGAGGAGGAACAGGCATACGTAAAATGGTGACCAAGGCACAGCAGGGCTAAAGCCGAGAGTCCCTCTCTGAGACTCTGGTCTGGGTTTATATCATTCCCTTTCACTATACAAGTAAGAAGAGTTAAGAAAAATATAATACAAAATCTTTTACAGGATATATTTACAGGAAATACACTACTTGTCTGAAGCACGTATAGCTTTTTAAATCCTTTTTTTTTTTTTATAAAAAGATCTTTATTTAAAGCAGTAATGCAAAGATTGGTCCATTTTTTAGGCAAAAAAACCAGCAAGCAAAGGTCTAACGGCTTCGCTAAGCTTAAACTGTATTAAAATATACTTCTGCAGTATTGCTACAAGTGGGGTAAATACGTCTTAAACATCCTGATGAATTCCTAAATAGATCAGCGATCTTACAGCATTCTGTGAGGAACTGAATTGCCACTATAGTAGAACGATAATGCTTGAAAGGAATATTGTTTTAGGTGACTAGCCGTGTTACGTCTGTAGTCGCGGAATAAAACTTCAGCCTGGTAGCACCTTAAAGACCAACAAAATTTAAGGTGCCACTGGACCTAAAGATTGTTCTAAAAGAAATGAGAGTTACTTAAACCCATGCCTTCCATTCACTGTGCTGGCAACTATATACAGGGAAACACAACGCTCAGGAAGTCCCCCTTCCTTCCAAACTGAAGTTATCCACCTCTGGGATCCTAGGAACTCTGAATCCACTGACAAAACCCCTGCCATGTAGTACTCACTGTATGACAACCAGTGCATCAACTGGCAGTTTCCCCTTAAATAAGAAGGGAACGGGAAGGTGACTGTTTGAGTATGGAACGTTAAAAGGAACAGACCTGGTCAAGGCTCATCACACTTTCTGCGCACATGACGCATGGACCCTGACGGAGATATTCACTGTCTACCACAGGCACCCCGCATTCAATAAGGACCGGTGCACAGCCCACCTGTACGTGGATAGGCTGCCTAGACGGCTGGTTTCTTATGCCATGAGGAAGCCTACGGGCAGATGACACGGTCTGAGAAGGCAGCAGATATACAAACAAATTAAAGTTCCTGAGAGCTGAACGCTAACTATAAATACATCCTCTAAGTATGTAAAGAAAGGAGGGGGGGGAAATATGAATACTAAAAATCGCTGCGGACGCCAAACGAGAGACAGTTGTTTTGTGCCTTAAAAAGCTCATACCACAATAAATCACACTTGGGGGGGGGGGCAAATCCACCCCACCCCACCCCCCGTAACTTAATATGACTAGCTTTCTAGAACTAGTGCTGAAAAACGAAGAAAGCCGGGGTGATTGCATGTTAATTAAGCCATGATCAGAACTGGCGCTAGCATTCTATCGAGAACGTACAAATTAAATACTTCTTTTTTTTTAATAGTCTCTCTCAAATGTTGAAAGAATCTCTTTCGAACGATCTTTGGCTAGCAAAGATTTTTTTTTTTGTAATGATTAAATATAAAAGGCATGTAACTCCCCACACTGGCTTGCGAGCCTTCGTCTGCTTGGGGCCCTGATCCAAAGAAGCGGCAGACGCAGAAAGGAGGCTCCACTTGCTGCTGCTTCTCTTCCTACCGCTGGGAGAGGCACCAGAAGGTGAGCGCCACGGATCTCTCTACGCGCCATTCTGCTCTGTACACCTAAGTGTTGACATATAAAAGCAAACTGATGAGGGGTGGGGGTGGGGGGGGAAATCAAAGTGATTAAGCTGTTTGAAGTTTAATGCTCTGATGGATTGTTCCCCCCACACACACACCCCATCAGCAGCCTATGTGATAGAATCTGAAGCCACAACTGTGTCTCATCTCACACTACAGTGGGGGGAAAAACATGATTGACCATTTATTCAATCATCTCTTCATAGTTTTGGGAACCTTGGAAGAGAAACCTCCTTCTGGAGTGTCGCGGCAGAGGATCTCTGGAGGAGTGGCCATCGGCAAAACGTGGGCATTTTGCTTTTTCTCCTTTTTTGTCTTAAGTGCTTCGATCCAAAGGTCCTGAGTTGAGTGGTTCGTTCGGACGCTACACAAGCCGGGCGCTCAGTCTGTGGGAAGGTGCGTAGCCCGTGTCGCTGGAGCTGCCTTGCAAACTGCACTGGTCTTCCGTGTCGCTGTAGCTTCCGCTGCTGTCCATCTCGGCTGGTGTGAATTCAATGCCTTCAATGTCTACCTCTGAGAGAGAGACAGGAGAGAGAAACGTTCGCTTAAACACCGGAAAGGGGGGGGGACGGGACTCCAGACCCGTGAGGAACAAAACCGTTCAAAAAGCACTCAGCATTGGTACAGAATGTGTGAATATACTGTGTGGGGAACGTGACAGAAGGAAGTTAAAGAGTCCAACGGCACCTTTAAGACCAACAAAGGTTTATTCACATGAAAGCTCACGCCTTCAAGGCGTGAGCTTTCATGTGAATAAACCTTTGTTGGTCTTAAAGGTGTCGTTGGACTCTTTAACTTCGTTCTATTGCTTCAGACCAACACGGCGACCCACCTGGATCTATCTATGTGGGGATGTGGTTAGAGTCAGACTACGAGTTGTCAGGAGGGCTGCTAGGTCCCCCCCCCCGGCCACCAGCAGGGGATGAGGGGGGGGAAGGAAGAGTTGCCAGATCCGGGTTGGGAAATTCCTGGAGATTTTAAGATGGAGCCTGGGGAGGACAGGGGGACCTCAGTGGGGGTACAATGCCACAGAGCCCACCCTCTAAAGCAGCCATTTTCTCCAAGGGAACTGATCTCTATAGTCTGGAGATGAGCCGTACTTCCAGGGGATCGCAACCCTACTTGGCAGAGACAGCTTCACATCCCTGATCGGCCAATAAAGCTCACTGGGTGACCTGGGGCCAACCATCACTGTCTCAGCCAAACCGACTTCGCAGTGATGCTGTCAGGACAAAAACGGAGGCTGGCGTAACCATTCGCTGCCCTGTGTTCCTGGGAGGACAGCTGTGCTAAAAAATGTACAGATAGATGATTTTCTTTTCCTCCAACAACTACGCTGGGAAGTAGTAAAAGGTAAAGGTTTCCCTTGCTCGAAAGCCAGTTGAATCCGACTCCAGGGGGCGGTGCTCATCTCCGTTTCAAAGCCGAAGAGCCAGCGCTGTCCAAAGACGTTTCCGTGGTCATGTGGCCGGCATGACTAGACACCGAGGCACACGGAACGCTGTTACCTTCCCACCGAAGTGGTACCTATTTATCTACTTGCAATTTCTTGCTTTCGAACTGCTAGGTTGGGAGGAGCTGGAACCAGAGATGGGAGCTCACTCCGTCATGCGGCACACTCAGGTCTCGAACTGCTGAACTACCGACCTTCCGGTCTGCAATGCCTCAAAGTCATTGTTCTCAGTTCCTCCCTTAATGCCCCATCTTATCTTCTAATACTTCTCTTAATGCTTCTTATCTGAAAATTGTTCTACAGTAGTTAGCCAGTTCATCCAAATTTAAAACAATCCGTTCCATTCCCTTGTGCAGGAAACTGTCTTCAGCAGCCTCTGCTGGTTTATATATTCAACCAACAGCAGTGACAAGCCTGGATTCCACTTACCTTGTTCAGAATCGGTGGATATGGTTGATCCCAGGCTATCCGTGCGGATGCGTTCCAGACCCTGCACGGAGAGTTGCTCCAATCTACGCTTGAGGTATCGATGTTCTCGCTGTAACTGTTCCTTTATGTTTAGAGCCTTCCGGTCCTGTTCTTCCAATTTCTAATGAAACCAATGAAATCCATTTAATTTCTTACTGTTCTGATTATTCTTGTGGCCAATGAACACGCAACGCTGAGCGTTCTGCCAAGCAGAGAACTTCTGAGCACTGGTCTTTTTTTTTTGGTATTGTCATCTGTGCCAGCAGAGAATACAAAGACATCATTCTCACAAAGCAAAAGCAGTTGATTTTTTAAAACCCGTACTAAGAAATACAGTTAATTTTTGTTTGAAAGTTATAGATTGATTATATCTCATGGCTGACACATGAGATGAAGCAACGCAAGTCTTCAGGAAATACGGAACGGCACCAACCACGCCTGCTATGACGACACTACTGGCAGACATATTTTTACAAATATTTAGTGCTGGAGTGTACAATACAACCTTGTAGCTGGGGTGGGCATATGCCTCAAGAACCTGGGGGTATTGCTGAGGGACAGGGAGCAGACTCCATGAATACGATGCATGCACAAAGGGCCGGCACGGCAGCAGCTGAGGCCACCTCCCCCCTCCCCGAAAGCCCTCTCTGCCACCTGTCCTCCCCACAGCTGCCAGAAGGTCGTACAGACAGCTAGGAGTCCCCAGCCGCTCCTCTGCTGACCGCTCCCTCCCCCTGCTTGGTTCTGGCCAGGGCTAGTGCAGCAGCACTAAGCAAGTAGTCAAGGGGGCTGCGTGTCCCTCCCTAGAGATGTAAAATTTCCGGAAATTAAAAAATTTCTGGGGAAATGGAAATTGTCGGAAAAATTGGAAAAAATGCTACATTAGCACTTCTTTTTTCTCAAGTGCTCAAGTGGTTAAGATGCTGAACTGCAGGCTGTGGAAGGTCAGTAGTTCAGCAGTTCGAGACCCGGGTGCCGCATGACGGAGTGAGCTCCCGTCTCTAGTTCCAGCTCCTGCCAACATAGCAGTTCGAAAGCAGGAAGTTGCAAGTAGATAAATAGGTACCGCTTCGGTGGGAAGGTAGCAGTGTTCCGTGCGCCTCGGCGTATAGTCATGCCGGCCACATGACCACGGAAACATCTCCGGACAGCGCTGGCTCTATGGCTTGGAAACAGGGATGAGCACCGCTCCCTACAGTTGGATTTGACCAGCTTTCGAGCAAGGGAAACCTTTACTAGCAATCCCAATAAACATTGTTAGGGATGGAAGTTGGGGGTGAAGAGACAGCTGCTGGTGGCAATGGAATGAGGAGGTCTGATGGGGAGAAGAGCAGCAGCAAGAGAGGGCAGGCAAGTGGGGGTGGTCGGAGGGGTGGACGGTACTGGGGAACGTGAAAGGAAGAAGCTTGGGCGGGCAACAAAGTGGCGCTGGATGCGTCACCGCTTTCTCCTTCCTTCCCCAGCTGCCGCCCCTGCCCTGAACCAGGAGAGGTGGTACAAGTGGTAACCAGGAGGAGGAGGAAGGGAAGGAAGCAATGGGCCCTCCTTTCCCACCGCAAGTCCCTCGTGGGTCCCAGTTTGTTTGGAGCCTAATTCTAAACATGTTTATTCTGAAGTAAAGCCGGCAGAGGCTGCTAAAGACAGTTTCCTGCACAAGGGAATGGAACGGATTGGATTCAACTGGCTTTCGAGCAACGGAATGTTTGCGCGCACTGGCAAACTCTTAGGGCAGGAGGCGCCCACAGGTACGTCAAGGTAATGTAAAAAAACCCATTAAAATTATGCTTCAGACACATCCATTTTAATAATAGAACTGTTTGGGTGCCAGCCAATGGGCAATGGAGTCTACCCCACAGCCTGGAGAAGACTATCCCATACCTAAAGCTGACCAAGAAATTGAGGACACGGGTTACAGATTCCAGTCATCAAGAAAAAAGAACCCTCAGTTCCTAGAAAGGGAAACATTCAAATCAAAATATTCTGCTTTACCTTAATGTGTGTCTTGGCCCTTTTCAGGAGGCTGAGTGTCGTGTGTCTAGTGCTATCTGGCCCCAGAGGGACAAGCTGCTTCAGCTCTTCCAAATACAGCCGAAGCTTAGCCCGCCTGGAAGTGGTAGAAATCAGAGCGTTATTTCCCCCACAGTAACCCGACATAGGCAGCAGTTCCTTCTGCTTGCTACCTTCTGCACAGAATGCACGGCAGCAACGATTGGGTTTTCCCTTTAGATCCCAATAATTCTCTGCACAAGAACAATTTATCTTACAGCACATTTCCTAGAAAAACATATTCCAGGGACGAAAGGAAAATGGACACAGACAGCTGAGCAGGTGAGAACTGAGGCTGTACAGCAAGTGAGTGTTAGTGGTCTTTTTTTTTTAATTTTCCTGGTTGTAGAAATTTACTCCCCAAGTAGCAAGATTCCAAACAACAGGGACTCACACGAAGTGTACTCATCCCAGAGGAATGGGTGTTGATTTGAACTATTCCTATTGTAAACTGAGAAGCAGTGTGTGCGTGTGTGTACACATCATGGGTTCAAACAGCAGCCAAAATGCATAAAATATAAAAGTACAGCAGGATAAAAAATGCACAGCTGTGCAAGACATCTGTGAACAGATGCTTTCACAACTCCTTTACGGGACAAACCCCGATAACCTTAAGCCCTGAAATAAACCATCAGCCTAGGGTCCGTCACTAGCTTCTATTTTATTCCAGAAACTTGGAATATAATTTTCTTTAAGAAGAACCATTTTCTTATACCATACAGATGTCAGTGAGGAAAAAGGAGAGCAAAGTGGGATCCCAGATCCCACAGACATTGTTGCCTTATACTGAATCAGACCCTTGGGTCCATAGAGGTCAGCTTTGTCTACAAAGGGGGGAAAAAACTCATGAAGGCAAAAAAATATTACCCTAATGGCCTGGGGCACAGAGATCGTGCAGACTGAACTGTCAAAAAGGGAAGACGCTCAATGTAGCTTAAAGCTAATAGTTTACATTTATACAATAATACACATATCAATATCAGTAAATAACATGTTCTGTGGTACAATAAATTTCATAAGTAAATTCATCAAGTGCAGATGAGTCAGACAAGTCAACCAGGTACAAGTCAGTCAAACAGGTAATGAAGGTTCCAGATAGTAATAACTTTGTTTCGAAGGACTTCTTCGTGAACATAATTTCCAGGAAGGTCCGAGGGATAGAAATCACAACAAGAATTTCCCATAATCAAAGTGTGCAAATTTCTACAAGTGGGCAACCGGTCACTTAACTTTACGGGGAAATTACTCCAAAACATCTATCTGCTGGTATTGCCTCAAGGTAGTAAAGAATTATCAGACTAGTAAAAAGTAAAGGTACATAATTTCCAGGAAGGTCCGAGGGATAGAAATCACAACAAGAATTTCCCATAATCAAAGTGTGCAAATTTCTACAAGTGGGCAACCGGTCACTTAACTTTACGGGGAAATTACTCCAAAACATCTATCTGCTGGTATTGCCTCAAGGTAGTAAAGAATTATCAGACTAGTAAAAAGTAAAGGTTCCCTTGCTCGAAAGCCAGTTGAGTCCGACTCTAGGGTTGCGGTGCTCATCTCCGTTTCAAAGCCGAAGAGCCAGCGCTGTCCAAAGACGTTTCCGTGGTCATGTGGCCGGCATGACTAAACACCAAGGCACATGGAACGCTGTTACC
>NW_015174885.1:4508-4702 GCF_001447785.1 Gekko japonicus | reverse complement strand
AGGAACCACGGCAGGAAGGGGCCTTGGCTCAATGGCAGAGCATTGGCTTGGCACACAGAGGGCCCCAGGGGGGCGGTGGCACAGTGGGTATATCCCACTGTCTTAACATCTGAACTGTGTTAGTTCGAGCCCCGCACTGGTGTGAGCTGCCAGCCTGTTGTCCCCAGCTCATCGTCCACCCAGCGATTCGAAAG
>NW_015174885.1:0-3258 GCF_001447785.1 Gekko japonicus | reverse complement strand
CCCAGGGGGGCGGTGGCACAGTGGGTATATCCCACTGTCTTAACATCCGAACTGTGTCAGTTTGAGCCCCGCGCTGGTGTGAGCTGCCAGCCTGTTGTCCCCAGCTCATCATCCACCCAGCGATCCGAAAGCCTCGGCGAGTAGATAAAATGGGAACCACTCCTTAGAGAGGGTGGGAATAAGCCCCAACGTCATCAAGCCGGTCGAAACGCAGCCGTTCGGAAAATGACTGAGCCAAGCCAGAAACATTTCCACCGGGCAGTTACGGCGTGTGCAATTTAAATGAATTATATGTTGTCTTCCCTATCCCCTATGAAACATGGTTAGTCCCCTGTCTAAAGAGTAACTGTAAATCACTTTGAGCCCACTTGTGGGGAAAGCGATTAATCAATCGCATTATTATTATTATTTCTACCCCCGGCATCGCCAGCTAAAGGATCAGGTGGCAGGAGATAGGATAAACAGCTGCCCGAGAACCCAGGGGAGAGGCTGCCAGTCTAAGTAGACAAAACCGACCTTGATGGACTAAGGGCCTGATTGAGATCTGATGCCACTTCCACGGACTTCTCTTCTGGGTGGCTTGCCACCACTTCCTGATTCTTACTCCGTCTTCCCTTGGTTGCTGCTGGGAAGTCCAGCTACCTAGGGGTATGCCACCATACTGTGTATGTGTGCGGTCAGGCCGTGGTCAGGAATCAAGGCAACGTATCTCAACCAGTGTTCCCTCTGAGCTGCGTGAGCGAGCTCACAGGTTTTTAGCCTCCAGCTCACACATTTTTATCTCTGCTCAGGAAGGAGGGCTCCAGTGCAAACTGATTTATGGAGCAGTCAAATCACTCGCTGACAACTTTAATGGCAGTAGCTCACAAGGTAGAATGTTTTGCTCACAAGACTCCACAACTCAGAAGAAGCACTGCTTCCATCTCCTTTTTCCTCACTGACATCTGGACTTCTCCTCCTTGCCACCTTCGCCTCTGGGACTCTTCCTCTTCCCCTGTCAGCTCTCCCTCTATCACGCCAAGTCCTTTTCTCCCAGCTGCTGTCAATGTTCTGAGCTCTGCCTCCACCATCCTCTCTCCACTTCCACGTTTCAACAGGGCTGCAGCCAGGATTTTTAAATTCAGGGGGCCTTTAAATAAGTCAGGGGGCACCCTGCACACCACCCCCCCCAGGGAGCACCACAAATAAAATAAAAAATGGGAAGTTGGGCAGTCTGGGAAGTCGGGCGGCCGTGACGGGAGGTCAGGGGGCCGGGCCCCAAGATGCCCCACTGTAGCTACGGGCCTGCCTTTCACCCATTTTGTCTCTGCTCTGCCCCCCCCTACCCACGCCTCCCCCCTTTCCTGGCTTCTCCAGTCCTTGACCAACTTCACTGGGGGCCAGACGCTCAGGAGCTACTGGTTACCTCATGATGACATCACTGACCTTCACCCCTACCAGCCCATCCCAGCAGCAAGGCCTCGGGAACTGCCTTTCCTGCAACCCCCACCAACCATGCAACGTGGACCAGCCACTTAGGCCTCCTCGGCACCAGGGTGGCTACCTCCACTCTAGGTGCCCGACCACCCCATGCCCCGGCCAACCATCTTCATCACTGGGAAAGCGAGGCTACCACACAAAGCCCAAGCAAATCTACATGCTTCATACTGCTTGCGTCAATGGCGTTTCCTTCATTCCCTCAACTGGGCTCCGAGACCCAAAAGCTCACCTATGCGGCTGGGGTGCTTCCAAGCTCTTAAGACCCCTCTTCCAAGTGATATTAGACAGCATTTCCTTCCACATCCACATCACCCTATCAGAACGATCGTATTGCCTCCTATGAGGCTGCAGCAGAGGGAATGAGCAACCACAAACTTTATCTCTTGGTTTGTGGAAAGCATCGGGACGTGAAGTGATGAGGTGGCTGCGGAAAGGCTGCATTTATCCCTTCTGCCATGTTGTGAAACGGCAACAAGGGAAAGTTTCCAGGGCTTGCTTTGAATGAGTCACACAATGGGTGGCAGGATAAAGGGCCTGGGCGCTTCCAAGTGGGGCTGTCGTCATCTAACAGGAGCTGGGTACTAAAAATAGGGGTGGGAATTTGTTACCAAGTTGGCGATGCAGAAATACTGCCTGGTTTTGAAACACAGTAATTTGTGAATATAACTTGGCTGTGGGTACTTAGCACAACCTTCTTGGTACTGTCAAGTTCGACGACGGCTTTTTGCACAGGAAACCAATCTGACCTTACTCTGACATTTCACATCCCTCCTGTAAAGATACAGGAGACATGGATTCTGGGTTGGATCCCAACTCCTGCAAACAGAAGAAATTCTCAGAAGACAACTGTCCTTACCTTTTCCTTCTCTGGATTTATTTCTAGACCTTATTAATTTTTCCACCTTACTGGCAACTGGTCTGCTTTTCTTGGCTTGCATTTTTGATTGGACCACTGCACTGTGATTATTAAATGGGATTGAGTGATAGTTTTATTATTGGTTTTAATTTTTTCTCCTAAAAAACAGTTTACTTGTGAAGATACTGCCCAGTAAAATTTGTGTAGCACTATATTCTGCATGGAATATAATGCCTTTGTCCTTCTATATTTGCATGATATGGCTTAGACGTTTGTATCCTTTGCATTCTGCATAGTATTTGCTTTTTATATTCTCATACTGCTGGAAGCATTTCAGCTTTTTAAAAAGTAAACATTAGAATTCAGAGCTTGGCAGCCAGACCTGAAGCTGCTGATCATCTTTGTTTACATGCAAGGACTCAAGATGTTCTGTTTCACTGCTTTCTTTTCTTTCTTATATTGCTTCACTTTCCCCTTTCATTCTTTCTTCTCCTTGCTCCTGGCAAAATGATGCTGCGTAGAATCTATTCTATGGTAATTTGGCTGATGGCACAATGGAAGACTCTGGGTAGCACTACCGCTCTTTTAACAGACGGCAATGGCTTTAGGCTGGTCCTGCATTGGGCAGGGGGTTGGACTAGATGGTCTGTAATGGCCCCTTCCAACTCTATGATTCTACCATGACCCAGCCTACCTGGTCATGTGTAATATACTAGTCTGATCCAACCTGGCCATGTGTATCTGTACTAGTCTGATCATTCTCCATTTCTTCAATTTTATCTCGAGCTCAGCAATTAAGAAAACCACCTTACGAAGTTCCAATTCATCCCTTCTTTGTGAAGACGTTTGAAAGCGGCCACAGAGAAGGGGAGGAGATGGTGACACATGGAATGCAGGGGAACCAGTAATCATCATGGGTCTCT
>NW_015174884.1:469418-487090 GCF_001447785.1 Gekko japonicus | reverse complement strand
CTGGAGAAGTTGGCATAACAAGAGAGAGAAACCTTCAGCTGTAGCTGGATCTACACACGATGGTGTGGGCAGAGTGAGGTTTGTGTTCATCAAGGACAATGATGAGAGCCAAGTCCAGCTAAAGACAACAAAGCATTTATTTTGAAAGTTATATTACCAGAGAGAGAGAGAGAGAGAGAGAGAGAGAGAAATTTAAGTTTTGAGCTACATTGTTGACAGGAAAGGGGGGGGAAGACATGGGAAGGAAGCCTGAGAGTTGCCTTCTGGGAACAAAACAAAGAAAGCACATTTAGTAAGTAGAAAAAAGGGTAACACCAATCTCCTCCCCTCTGTCTGTCTGTCTATCTGTCTGTCTATCTGTCTGTCTCTGTCTCTCTCTCTCTCTCTCTCTCTCTGACTAGCTTCACTTATTTGCTGCCCCCCATATAAGCTGAATTCCTTCATTTTTTGGCACCATATATTCCAACAGATGTAAGAACAGGAACAAAAGAAGTAAAGCGAGTTTTGTCTAATATGTCTAAAGTATATATGAACAGAAAAAACACCTTTTGGTGTTAAAAAGTTAATCATACATAAATTTAAAACAATGCAATCTGATTTAGTTGCAACTCACTGAAGCCCTTTGATTCCACTGGATTGTGCTCAGTCAGTAAAATGGATATTTAGATCAGGCAGGGGATGGGGCTTCTATATAGCCTGAAATTTTAGGTGATCTCCTTAGCCACAAGTGGCATCCCAGTCTTGAAGTATTATTCCAAATGTGCCTTTTTAAAACCATTATATAATTTATTCACGAGAAAAACAAAAGCACAAAATTAGACGAGAATGAAATTTAGTATTCTTAAAACTATTATTAATAATGTCACAAAATATATTTATTACAATTTTCAACACTATACGTGATGCAAAATTTAATATAGTGAAATACATGAGATTTAAACCATGCTAGATATAAAAAAGGATTAACATGGTTAAATATTCAGAATCTTTAATCCAAAACCGTCAGTAATTGAACTGAAGAAATACCATTCTTTCAAACTGGACCCTCCAAAGATTTCCAATAGCAGCCTTTTAAAACTTTAGACATTATCATCTCCCTTATAAATAAAAGCTGAATGGTGGTGGCACTTCTCTAGAACATTCCACACGCTCCAAAATCAGTTAGCTCTCTGATCTGTCATTCAGAGGGTCTTCCTATCCACTGGCTGCTTTGCCTGAGTCCTGCCTCCAACATTCTAAACATTTTGCTGTTTCTCTCCTTTGCCTCAGAACACAGAGGTCGTTTGCATATGCGACTTGATTGGCTTTTGCCTCTAACATTCTAAACAGTTTTCTGTTCTGAGGTAAAATGTGTCCAATCTTCAGGTGAGGGCTGGAGATGACTCAGAATTACAAGTGCTTTCCAGATGGCAGAGATCAGTTCCCCTGGAGAAAACGGTGGGCTCTGTATCCTTATATGCTGCTGAGGTGGTGCCCATATGACAGCCAATGTGATGTAGCAGTCAGGGCTTCAGAGCATGAGAGAGGCTGCAGGCCTGTGGGGGGTGGAAAGCTGAAGAGTGAGGGGGAAATAAAGGTAGGTTGATGGTTGGCTGGGAAGGAGATAGGGTTGCCAATTCCAGGTGGGAAATTCCTGGAGATGTGAGGGATGGAGCCTGGAGAGGGTGAGGTTTCAGGAGGCGTGGGACCTCGGACAGGTACAAAGCCATAGACTCTACCCTCCAAACCAACTATTCCCTTCTGGGGAACCATTGTTGCCAATCCCCAGGTGAGGGCTGGAGATCACTCAAAATTACAACTGTTTTTTAGGTAGCAGAGATCAGTTCCTCTGGAGAAAATGGTGGACTCAGTGTCATTATACCCTGCTGAGGTTGCCACAGCAAATTGACACTGAGTGTCCAAGGTTGGGGCACCCACCCAGAGCCTCTTTCTAGAGGCCATTGTATTTATTTTCACAACGGGCCTTTTTCCTAGTATGAAATAAAAGCTTTCTCTGTCTGGGAACTGATCCTTTAAAAAAAAAAAGTTAATATGCATATTTTTTTATATAAGTGGAGATTAAGATTTTGCTGATTTATTAAAATACAGTGATGTTCAGAGATTAAGTAAATGTTTTTCTCTTTAGGCCAATACGAAACTTCTGTGTGCACTACTTCTAGTGACTAGGAAACCGCCTGGAAGATGTGCCACACTGAAAGACAAAGGGCACAATTCAGATCCAGAAGAGAATGAGAGGAAAGGAATACTTTACTGAAAGAGTAATTAAATTGTGGAGTTCATTGCCAGTAGATATAGTGGTGGCTGCTAGCATGGATGGCTTTAAAAAGAGATTAGAAAAGGAGGATGTCTGTCAATGATGAGTAGATAAAATGATGAGGGAAACCTCTGAATACCAGTGCTGGGAGGAAACATCAAGGAGAGTGTTGGAAATTGCAGATGTGATGTCCCCTGCCTCAGACCTCCAGACTGGGTGGCAAGAGGGCACACTGACCTTTCTTCGTGTATCTACTCTTCTGCCACTGTCCTCTTTGATATGCAGACTGTAATCTCAGGGACCAATTTCCCTTTCCCTGCTTCTCTCTCACTCTGAATGAAGACTTGCTCTCTACCAGCACGCACCAATAGAGGGACATGCTGTCCTCTCTTGGCACCATGAGACAGATGGGCCTCTCACCATCCGCCTCCACCCTTTAGCTAGATAGTAATCTATCAGTTGCTGCTCTTTCCTATCCAAAGTGTACTTCTCAAATAAAAAGAGAAGTATTTCTCTTCTAAACTTGCAATGTGGCTCTGTATAGCTTTGTAAGCTGAGTAACCTGGTAAAGTGACGCTGCTGCATCTGTAGATTTATTTAAGCACTCTGGTAACTAATGGTGATTGAACTAACCAAACCAGTTAACCTCAATAGGGAGTCTGTGGCTTCTATGACCTGTTTGTTGGTTAGGCTTGCCAACTCCAACTAGGAAATAGCCAGAGATTTGGGAGTGACGTCGGGGAGCAAGTGGAGTCTGAGGAGGTGAGGGGGCTCAGGGATTGGATACCATACAGTCCACTCTCTGAAGCTGCCATTTTCTCCAGGGGAACTTATCTGGAGATCAGTTATAATTCTGGGAGAACTCCCAGCCCCATCGAGAGGTTAGCAACCATATTGTTGGCCCTCCAAGGCAACTGGTAGGCCACTGCATGAAAGTGCAATTCAAACTAGATAGACCCTTGGTGTAATCCAGCAGGGCTTCTCTTAAGTGTTTATGAAGTTTTCTTTTTCTTTTATTTTTTTTGAATCTCCATAGGGATATTTTTTATTTTGCATATACTACAAACTACAAAGAAATATAGGGGAGGGACTACAACTAGGGATAAAGAAAAGCAAACCACACTAAACTAAAACCCCAAGAGAAGGAGATCTTTTCACTGTTAGTAAATATGTTAGTACCATTAGTTTTATTATCACAATATACTTGTTGAGTTCTTGCTTATAACAATTCGCTTCTTGTATGTTCTTTTGTTAGTTGTTATGAGAGAAGTCTCTGATCATCTTCTTATTCTTTGCTTCCAAAAGGCCATTTTCCAAGTCCTTCTGCCTTTACTTTGGCTTTCTGTCTCTAAAATCGTATACCACTCTGGCAGGTCCTGCACCCTTTTCTGCCGCAGAATCCTCTTCCGTCCCCGAGGTAGCAGAGTCACTCGACTTCGATTCTCCCTCTTTAGACTCATCATCTGTCCCCAGCTGACGTTTCAAAAATTATTTAGCTTTAAAAGTGGAGCCTATCTTCTCCCTTCTATCGTTGATCTTAAAGATGACACCTTCCAGAACCGCCCATCTGTACGATATTCCATTAGTTTGAAGAAAAGAAATTAATTCCTTGTAATTTTTCCTCTTTTGTCTAATTTCAAATGGAATGTCCTTTAAAGTTTTAATGGTTACATTTCCCATTTTCAGTGGAGTTGCTGATGTTGCTTTTAAAATGGCATCTCTGGTTTGTCTTCTTGAAAACTTGACCACTATTTCTCCAGGTAGGCTATTTTTTTAAATATAGTTGGAGTAAGCCCCATAGGCTCTCTCCATTTCGTTTACCATTTCATCCGCTGTTAAGCCTACTACTGGAGCGATGATCTCATTGAGCACCCTCTTCAAGTCTTCCCGGTCCGTTTCAGGAACCCCCTGAAACCTGAGAATCATGTTAGCTTTTTCCATCTGAAGCTGCAAGACTCGATTCTCTTGCCAATTCTGCTTCATTTCCACCTCCCCATCCTTTTCTTCAACTTCTTACTTGTGGTGTCAATCTCTTTAATTTTCTCGTTTGCCTGCTCCACTTTTTTCTCCGTCTCGTTCAGCTGAAGCTGCTGTGCCACAAAGTTTTTATTCATCACAGTCAATTGCTGGTTAATACCATCGAGTTGTTCCATCACCGGCTTGAGCATATCTGCCAGGAGTTTGAGGACATCTGCTCCCTCTTCCGGTCTCGGACTCTGCCCGCCCAGTTTCGTTTTAAACTTTCTCTGCTGAGCCGCCATCTTTCCTGTTTTGTTTACAGTTTCTGCCACTTCCCCACAACTCGGAAAACTCACCAAACGACTTCACAATTCAGATAAGTCTGTCAAACACTTTCGGTTTACTTCCTCCCCTCCCCCCCTTTTGTGTCTTAGCCGCTCATTCGCAAAAGAGGCGTCCCGCTTTTCAAACTACTCCGTTTTTATTCAGAACTCACATTCATTGTTGGCCAGTTTATCTGACCATGCTCGGTTTTACGCCATTCCGCTCGATCTCTGGCACTTGTCCTGGTCAGTCCAGCTTATGCCCAAAGGCCACTCAGCGACTGGACCAATGGGGCGGAGGGGAGCCTCAATTCTCCGGCATTACGCCTTGGAAGAGAATCCCCCTCAAAAGCCCCCTGGCATGGAGCCTATCGCAAAGGCTCCGCGGGGGTGTCACTTGAAGTGGCACTCCTCCAGGCTGCTGGTGTGCGATTTGCCCTCCTCCGTTGTGAGGAGAGCATCCGCCATCGCTGTTCCATCGACCGGAAGTCAAAGTTTTCTTTTTCAAGCCCCTTTGAAATGAACGACAGACTCACAAGTTCCCCTTGGTCCCCATTCATTTCAATAGTGCTTGCTCAGGAGTAGGGATGGGCATGGTCCAAAAAAATGATGGTCCATGGGTCCATGGGGTTTATGGACCCCTAGGCCACAAACCTTCATGTTAAAGGACTACACTGTAGTCCATTCAGATTGTGCCATTTAAATTTTAAATGGCTTTTGCAAAGCCACCCGGCACATGAGTGAAGGCCGAGCAGCAAGTTCACTCACCCGGAAATGTTTGCCTGTTACTTTCAGTCAGCTAAAAACCCTTCTTTGATGTTTATGTAACATTTATCGTTTCTCTATTTGGAAAACTGGGTGTCTTTTAGTTCTGCTTATGTTTTCCTCTTTGTAGCAGCAGCACAGATTCATTATGTCACAAGTGAAGCACCTGCAGATGACATACTACTGAATAAACTCTTTAAAAAGCACATTCTAGGGTTTTAGTTTATACGTGTAAAATAGATGCTCAAAAGCAAGAATTCTCTATGAAATCTTGCTGATGTGTAAGGGGATAGCAGAAGTGACATTGATTCCCATGAAAACTGATCAAGCTAGGTAAGTCAGTGAGAAACAGGTGAAGCTTCCTTACACTGATGGACCCTTGGTCCATCAAAGTCAGTATTGTCTACTCAGACTGGCAGCGATAAGGTTGCACACTGTGGTGGGTAACCTGGTGAGGCTAGAAGAGAAGAAGAAGAGATTGGATTTATACCCCGCCCTTCATTACCCAAAGGAGTTTCAGAGCGGCTTACAAACTCCTTTCCCTTCCCCTCCCCACAACAGACACCCTGTGAGGTGGGTGGGGCTGAGAGAGCTCTGACAGAAACTGCTCTTTTTCAAGGACAGCTGTGCCAGAGCTTGTGACTGACCCAAGGTCACATCAGCAGGTGCGAGTGGAGGAGTGGGGAATCAAACCCGGTTCTCCCAGATTAGAGTCCGCACACTTAACCACTACACCAAACTGGCTCAGTATGGCTCAAGCTTCCTCTTTCCTATTTTGGCCTTCTTCTCTTTCCTACTGCTCCACCCTTTGGTTGTCTCCTCCCACCTGGCCTTTATAGCTCAGTGCTGCTCTGGCATGCAGCTCAGCACTTCCCAGGCTGCTTTCTCAAGGCTCTTGAAGCCTCTAGCACCCCCCACAGCGATGTCCTCAGGGATGGGCCTCAAGTAACAGCCTGGGCATGGACAGTGCCCATGGCATAGAGGCCATGTCACAAATGCCTATTTCTTCAGCCACTACTACTGGAGCCAGCCACCTTCCACCCACATCTGCCAACCAGCTGATTGTCAGGCCAAGGCTCAGAAGTGGCTGATGAATTCCCATAGCCTCTCTGGTATCTTCATGACAATCAGCCACCAGGTAATGCCAACCATTCAGTGGCACCTCTTCAGGCTGCCACATGAAATCAGTCCTTCCCAGCTTCACTCAGGATCTTTGGTCATTATGAACCAAATACTCACAGCCAAAGCATTTTATATACTTCTGAACACAACACTTCAGATTTCACGGGTACTGTTTTCACTCTAGAGGCAGTGAATATTTGTATCCCATAGTCTAACTATCACAATTTTGGTACTTTTCTCCCTTTCTCACAATACAAGAACCCGTGGGCACTCCATGAAATTGCTGAGCGGTCGGGTTAGAACGGATAAAAGGAAGTACTTCTTCACCCAAAGAGTGATTAACACTTGGTATTCACTGCCACAGGAAGTGGTGGCAGCTACAAGCATGGACGGCTTCAAAAGGGAATTAGATAAGCATATGGAGCAGAGGTCCATCAGTGGCTATTAGCCACAAGGTATAGATAGGGACTCTGGGGCAAGTGATGCTCTGTCATCTTGGTGCTTGGGGGGGCTTCTAATGTCCTGGCCCCACTGGTGGACCTCCTGATGGCACTGGTATTTCTGGCCACTGTGCGACACAGAGTGTTGGACTGGATGGGCCTTTGGCCTGATCCAACATTGGCATCTCTTATGTTCTTATGGTGCTTTCCCAGTGGATCAGGAGAGATGAAAGGGTCACATCCATGCCCACAGAGCCTCAGACTCCTCCATACTGGACTTGTGGAGATCCTCATAGTCTCTTCACAGTCCCCTTCTCTTCCTCAAGTTCCAGCTCACCCATTCTTGCTGTGTCCCTCCCTGGGCAACCCTGTGCAGCTGTGTCCTCAGGCGGGTGTGCCTTCCAACTCCATCATTCTCACACCCCTAGTAAGTATCGTCACTTTCCATGGGTTTCCTCTTGCCCAACTGCCTCTCCTTCCAGGGGCTTTCCTCTGCCATCCACTTCCTTCTTCAAGTAGGTATTTGGATGTCCTTCCCTTTCTCATTTAGAGCACACCTTCCTTTTGAGTGTGTGGGCTATGGGGGCAAGCCCCGCCCATCAGATGGCATCATTGTGCCACTTCCAGCTTGGCCATGTTTGCATTCAGCCAAGCCAGTCAGAGCACCACACTTCCCAGGCTCACACAAAGTAACTAAGATTTTCAAATGACAGCACATGATTCTAACGTATTGGTTGCACATCATACATTCCAGCGATCTGATCCATTAGCCATCATATCTTCATATCCTTAAGTGGGATATGATGCTGATCTGATACTGCTACCACATCAGATTCTCTCTGCTTCTTCTTCCCTCATCATCTGTTACTTTGTCCTTTTTTCAATTCAAAAAATGTATTTTTTACTAATTAGAAGTCATCTTGTAGCCATATTTCATGTTATCTCATAAGAACATAAGAGATGCCAATGTTGGATCAGGCCAAAGGCCCATCCAGTCCAACACTCTGTATCACACAGTGGCCAGAAATACCAGTGCCATCAGGAGGTCCACCAGTGGGGCCAGGTAACTAGAAGCCCTCCCACTGTTGACCCCCCCAAGCACCAAGAAGACAGAGCATCACTTGCCCCAGAGCCCCTATCTATGCCTTGTGGCTAATAGCCACTGATGGACCTCTGCTCCATATGCTTATCTAATTCCCTTTTGAAGCCGTCCATGCTTGTAGCCGCTGATCTCTTTATGGAATGCTTCCATATTAACAATCAGTGGTAAACTGACCAGATGCCATCCCTTAATCTTTAATCCTATCTGGTCTGTACTGGGAACAGTGAAATCTTCCACTTTGGCATATTATGGAAGTATCTTCCTAGAATAATTTAGAACAAGAAAATTTTAAAAATTATATTTAATACATAAGTAATGAAGGGAGGTCATATCTTATAATAGCCTATTTAAATGTCCTATGCTGTTTATATTTCTTGTGCTATAAATGGCGTGAATATTTCTGTATGTAGATAAATTCTGTATGTAGATATTTCTGTTGTTGTTATCACCCAAGTCACAAGTGGTCATTTTCAGCCTGTGCAAGGGCTCTTTCACTAGTGGAGTGGAGTCACTTTTACTGTTTCCTCCCCTCCTACTTGAGACCCCAAACTGTGCCCAGACCTGTTCCTGGGGTACCCTGAGCCCCAGGGGGAGCATGAGAAGAATCTTCTGAGCTGCAATGGGAAGGGAGAAGGGGGAAATGTCCTTTTCCGCAAGCACACTTTCTTTGTGGATAAAATGAAGTATCTCTGCACCACGTACATATTTGTATTAAACCAAGGTTAAAAGCTAAAATGGCATGAAGATCTCAGCCCCCATACCAGGATTGCCAACCTTCAGGTGGGGCCTGGAGATTCCCTGGAATTGCAGCTCATCTCCAGTCATGTAAATTGACTGGTAGCTATTAGATTGTACAAACTGATTATTATTGTTGATATTGCATGTAATGAATATATACCTGTTTTAGAATATTATAATTAATACACAATGCACTTTATAAGATGGAATATATAGAACACTTTAACTTATAGAAAAGTTTTTGCAGTGTATATATTTGTTGTTTGACTCTTCTAACACTGCAGCTCGAGTTTCCACAGCAACCTTCAGGTGGGGCCTGGAGATTCCCTGGAATTGCAGCTCATCTCCAGAATACAGAGATTAGTTCCTCTGGAGAAAATGGCTCCTTTAGAGGGTGGACTCTTTAGCATTATACCCCTCTGAGGTCCCTCCCCTCCTCAATCCCCCCCAGGCTCCTCCCCAAATCTCCAGGAATTCCCCAACCTAGTGCTAGCAACTCTACCCGTGATGGAGGAGATAAGCCTCTGTAACTAAACCAATGGGGTTACTGCAATCTGAAATTCTAATAATCTATCAAAATGGCCACTAAACTATGTGGATCCTGAACACTCTGAAAGAAAACAGAAAACTGGATAAAGCAGAGAGCCATTTTGGTGTAGTGGTTAAGTGTGCGGACTCTAATCTGGGAGAATTGGGTTTGATTCCCCACTCCTCCACTTGCAGCTGCTGGATGACCTTGGGCAAGTCATAGTCCTGTCAGAGCTATTCTTGAAAGAGCAGTTTTTTCTAAGAGCTCCCGGAAATGAGTTTGGAAGCTACTCTGAGACTCCAAGTGAAGGTCAGGGTATAGATCCAATCTCCTCCTCCTCCTCCTCTTCTGTAATAAAATACATTCAAGCAGTCAGCCTAATATTAGTATCCTAAAATATGATCCAATACTAGAATGCCTGCTGTAAGGTAAATATCCAGATTGGTTTCCCTAGAGAAACCCCTCCTTTGGAGGGAGGATTCTGTGGCATGATATTGTTGCCAATGCCCTGAGGGCACTAAGGTTCTTTCACTTGTGTGGCTAGCCAATAAACCACACAGTGAAATAAACTATTCCAGGCAATAAAGGGTAAAAAAAGATTTATTTGAATAAAGAACATCTCACAGCAAATAAAATTCAGCATGGATGTTCAATGAGCAAATACAGAAAGCAGACATATACTCTTCTTGCTCCTCCTCATTTTACATAATCACTGACATCATTTAGACATGCTCAGTTCAGTTTTCTTTGTCTGGCCAGTCATCAATCACATATTTAACACACAGGATGTTACTTGTCTACATTTCAACTCCTACAATGCAGGTGCAGTGCTCATTATATTTGATCGATCTTTTGTTTACTTCTTTTGGCTATACTCCTAGACTGCTATCACATTTGAATGATCTCTCAGTCTTTCATTTTCAGTATAAAATCTATCAGTTCTGTTACAAAATTGGTTCTTTTATATTTATTCAGGCATATATGTTACAAAAACACCTTTGCTGGCATTTTGTGATCTATCTCTATTGAAGAATATATGGATACATTGAATTTCTGGAAAAATACAGTATTATACCACTGTTTTCACAATTAAACTCTTATATGTACACTTGTCTTTTTTTCTTTTTTTTGGCCCCCCGAAGGGGATTTTTTAATTGCATTTTCTATAACTAAACACTACATGAAAAAATAGGAAGGGGTCTACAAACTATGGGATAAAGAAAAGTAACCTCTAAAAACTCAAGAATGGGTATACAAATAGCTTTAAGAGAGTTACATATTTGTCTAATTGAATTCTCATATAGTACCTCCCTCATGGATCACTGCCTTGACATGGTGAGGGGGTTTGCGTGGTTCGATGAGGCTGTGGGCTATGCTGTGGAAGGCCACAGCAGAGAACTCAGACCAAGTGTGATCCACTGGAGAAGGAAATGGCAACCCACTCCAGTATTTTTGCCAAGAAAACCCCATGGACAGTATCAAAAGGCTAAAAGATATGACGCCGGAAGATGAGCCCCTCAGGTCGGAAGGTGTCCAATATGCTACTGAGGAAGAGCAGAGGACAAGTACAAGTAACCCCAGAAAGAGTGAAGCGGCTGGGCCAAAGCCGAAAGGACGCTCAGTTGTGGATGTGTCTGATGGTGAAAGGAAAGTCCGATGCTGCAAAGAACAATACTGCATAGGAACCTGGAATGTAAGATCTATGAATCAAGGTAAGCTTGACGTGGTCAAAAATGAGATGGCAAGACTGAACATCGATATCCTAGGAATCAGTGAACTAAAGTGGACAGGAATGGGCGAATTTAACTCAGAAGACCATTATATCTACTACTGTGGCCAGGAATCTCGTAGAAAAAATGGTGTGGCCTTTATAGTCAACAAGAGAGTGCAAAAGGCAGTACTGGGATACAATCTCAAAAATGACAGAATGATTTCTGTCCGATTCCAAGGCAAACCATTCAACATCACAGTAATTCAAGTGTATGCCCCAACCACTGATGCAGAAGAGGCTGAAGTGGACCGGTTCTATGAAGACCTACAACACCTCCTAGAACTAACACCAAAAAATGATGTCCTCATCATCATAGGGGACTGGAATGCTAAAGTAGGAAGTCAAAAGGTAACTGGAATAACAGACAAGTTTGGCCTTGGAAAGCAAAATGAAGCAGGGCAAAGGTTAACAGAGTTTTGTCAAGAGAACACACTGGTCATAGCGAACACCCTTTTCCAACAACCTAAGAGGCGACTCTACACATGGACATCACCAGATGGGCAACACCGAAATCAGATTGACTATATAATTTGCAGTCAAAGATGGAGAAGCTCTATCCAGTCAGTAAAAACAAGACCTGGAGCTGACTGTGGTTCAGATCATGAGCTACTCATTGCAAAATTCAGACTTAAACTGAAGAAAATTGGGAAAACCACGAGGCCATTCAGGTTTGACCTAGATCGCATCCCTGATGAATATACAGTAGAGGTGAAGAATAGATTCAAGGGTCTGGATTTGATAGATAGAGTGCCTGAAGAACTATGGACAGAGGTTCGTGACATCGTACAGGAGGCAGCAATCACCACCATCCCAAAGAAAAAGAAATGTAAGAAAGCAAAGTGGCTTTCTGATGAGGCTTTACAAATAGCAGAGGAAAGAAGGAAAGCGAAAGGCAAAGGCGAAAAGGAAAGATTTACCCAACTGAACGCAGATTTCCAGAGAACAGCAAGGAGAGATAAGGAGGCCTTCCTGAATGAACAGTGCAAAGTAATAGAAGAAAACAATAGAATGGGAAGGACTAGAGATCTCTTCAAGAAAATTGGAGAAATCAAGGGAGCGTTCCATGCAAAGCTGGCCATGATAAAGGACAAAAACGGTAGGGACCTAACAGAAGCAGAAGAGATTAGGAAAAGATGGCAAGAATACACAGAAGAACTATACAAGAAAGACCTCAATGTCCTTGACAAACACGACGGTATAATCACTGACCTTGAGCCAGACATCCTGGAATGTGAAGTTAAATGGGCCTTAGAAAGCATTGCTAACAACAAAGCTAGTGGAGGTGATGGTATTCCAGCTGAGCTATTCAAAGTCTTAGAAGATGATGCTGTTAAAGTGCTGCACTCCATTTGCCAGCAAATTTGGAAAACGCAACAGTGGCCACAGGATTGGAAAAGGTCAGTATACATTCCAATCCCAAAGAAGGGCAATGCCAAGGAATGTTCAAACTATCGCACAATTGCACTCATATCACACGCTAGCAAGGTCATGCTCAAGATCCTACAAGCTAGGCTTCAACAGTACGTGGATAGAGAACTACCAGAAGTACAAGCTGGGTTTCGAAGAGGTAGAGGAACTAGAGATCAAATTGCCAACATTCGCTGGATTATGGAGAAAGCAAGAGAGTACCAGAAAAATATCTACTTCTGCTTCATTGACTATGCTAAAGCTTTTGACTGTGTGGATCACAACAAACTATGGCAGGTCCTTAAAGAGATGGGAGTACCAGACCACCTCACATGTCTCTTGAGAAACCTGTATAAGGGCCAAGAAGCGACAGTTAGAACCGGATACGGAACAACTGATTGGTTCAGCATAGGAAAAGGAGTACGACAAGGATGTATACTGTCACCTTGCTTATTTAATATATATGCAGAGTACATCATGCGAAATGCTGGCCTGGATGAATCACAAGCGGGAATTAAGATTGCTGGGGAAAAGATCAACAACCTCAGATATGCAGATGATACCACTCTAATGGCTGAAAGTGAAGAGGACCTAAAGAGCCTCTTGCTCAGGGTAAAAGAGGAGAGCGCAAAAGTGGGCTTGAAGCTCAACATCAAAAAAACTAAGATCATGGCATCCGGCCCCATCACTCCTTGGCAAATAGAAGGGGAAGTCGTGGAAGTAGTGACAGACTTCACGTTCCTGGGATCCCAGATCACCGCAGACTGTGACAGCAGCCATGAAATTAAAAGACGCCTGCTCCTTGGGAGAAAAGCGATGGCAAACCTAAACAGCATGATAAAAAGTAGAGACATCACCCTGCCAACAAAAGTCCACATGGTCAAAGAAATGGTATTCCCGGTAGTCATGTGTGGCTGCGAGAGTTGGACTATAAGGAAGGCCGAGCGCCGAAGAATAGATTCTTTTGAACTATGGTGCTGGAGAAGACTCTTGAGAGTCCCTTGGACTGCAAGAAGATCAAATCAGTCAATCCTCAAAGAAATCAACCCTGACTGTTCCCTGGAAGGCCAGATAATGAAACTGAAGCTCAAATACTTTGGCCACCAAATGAGAAGGGAGCACTCACTGGAGAAGACCCTGATGCTGGGAAAGATTGAAGGTCAAAGAAGACGGGGACGGCAAAGGATGAGATGGTTAGACAGTGTCATAGATGCAACGAACATGAAATTGAGCCAACTTCAGAGGACGGTGGAAGACAGGAAGGCCTGGCGTGATCTGGTCCATGGGGTCATGAAGAGTCGGACTCGACTGTGCGACTGAATAACAACAAATAGTACCATTGAACATGGCCATCATCTTTCTATTAAACTTCAAGCCTAACTAAGATCATCATCCATTTTGACTTCATAAAGAACCTAAGAAAGCATACTTTAAACATTTTTTAGAGCTTCAGAGTTATGGTAACAACTTATTTTTTGTCCTTTTTCTTCCTTAATTTATAGCCCTGGGGGTGGCGCAGCCCCCAAATTTGAGTCTAATTATTTGCCAGAAGATGGCTCCACTCCATCTCCGCCATCCTCCTAGGGACTGTCTTTTTCTTCTTCTTCTTCCACATCTGCTGGACAGCTATGAAGATTGAAGAATTCTCTTGCCTTTTCCACAGTGTCAATTTTCTTTTTTCCATTCACGAACTTAAAGATGACGACTTCAGGCAGAATCCATCTGTAGGCAATTTGTTTCTTTTGTAAAAATGAGACCAAGTCTTTGTATTTGCGTCTTTTCCTCCTTATTTCAAATGGAATGTCTATTAAAACCTTTATCTCTTTGCCTTTGATTCTCAGGGTAACTCCATTAGCCGCTTTGAGAATTTGATCTCTTATGCTTCTTTTGGAGAATCTCACCATCACTTCTCCTGGCAGATTATTTTGCCTTATAAATTCTGTATACAATCTATAGACTGTATCAGTATCGCTTTGCAAAGTCTCTGCTTATAGATCTGCATTTGCCCCAAGGCTTCGCTTATTATCTGTATGAGATTCTCCCCTTTTTCCTCCGGGATCCCCTGGAATTGTAGGGCATAGCTTGCCCTTTCCATTTGCAACTATAGTAGTTGGGACTTGTCTATTTGATGCTTTTTCTCCATTGCCTGCATTTGTTTTTGTATCTTTTTGGTATTGGTGTCAACTTCTTTAAGTTCCTGCTCAGTTTGGTCTATCTTTTTGACAGTCTCATTAATTTGTGCTTGCTGTGTGTCTAGTTTTTGATTTATTGTTGTCACCTGTTCCAGAGGGCCCAATGTTTCATTTAATATCCTTTGCAGGTCTGCAGTTGTGTCCTGTCTGGGCACAACACTCGCTGGACTAGCACTTCCGGCAAACTTAGCTTTCACTATCTTTTCTTTCTCCTCTTTCTTCATTGGAGGCGCCATTTTTGAGGAATTGTTTACTTTCAACAAAAGTTACCACAGTCTCTAAAATTCTCCAATGTGCTTGGTAAGTTCTTAAAAGTCCTTTATTTCGATCTTTTTCACTTCAAAAAGCCAGCTCCCCCGCTTAAACAGTAAAGTTTGCTTATGTTTATCTTCTCAGAGGAGAGTCCCCTCCCCCCCTTGCTTCCCACGGGGCAGTTTCTGTTTCCCCCCCCCCGATGTTCTTGCTTTAACTTGACTTACAGTTCAATGGTAACTCGGTTTTCAAGTTGCTTTAAGTACCAAATTGCTTGATCACCCAGCGCTTGATCCGGTGTGTGCTTCTAGTTCCATCAGGAAACTTTGTAGCAGGACCGTTGGGGCATAAATGGCCCACCCTCACCGGCAAGTCGCCGGAGGGGAAGCCTTCTAGTGTCCCATGACTTGGAGCCCTTCTCAAGGACTCTGTGGGGGATGCGGGCGATCGCACCCCCTCCTTGCCACGGGTTCTGGCAATCGTCTCCCGGAGGTCTGGGAGAAAATGACTGCCATGGCGAGCACCAAAACTGGAAGTCATAGGTACACTTTTCTAATACTATAAAGTAGTCTATGTCATAAAGCTCTCGTAGGTGTGCTGAATCTATATATGTTTTTTATTTTGGTTCATCAGAAAATTTTTACAAAATATTAAAACATTTAAACTTCCTTATTTTGTCAAGATATGTGATTCTACTTTAACCATCAGGTGTCAGCCTTTTATAATACGAATTCTGTATTTCTAATTGACCCTTTTAGTGTCTATGATTTAAGATCCACCTGAACTTCTTAATGAGCAAATGTGCATGATTGATTTCTGTGACATCATCTGCTTTTAGTAGCTTGGTACTCCTTAACAAACTTCAAAGCACATCTCCCAACTTTGGTCATTAGTTCTTTCAACTTAGCGTCTTTTAACTGACCCGCCCATGATTTATGTCTTACGCACCTGGTCAGTTCTGAATGTATAATGATTTCTCTTTAGGCAAACATTCTTTTTGTCTTAAGCTTAATAACTTTCTATAGCAGAGCTTAAAAGTAATAAAGGATAGTTGCTTTTACAAATATCTTATGCATATTCAGCCTTAAACATAACATAAAATTCTAAAAACACACACAATCAGATCAAGAGAAGGAATTTCTCTCTGTTACAGTATATAGTCATCCTTTGGTTTACCCCAATTAGGCTCTTCCTTTGAAGTAAAGGATGGAACAATAAATCTTAACATTGGCAGTGGTGCTTTCCAATTAAAACTCCTTTCACTGGCATTACACCTATTCAATTCATTGTAAAGCTTTCTGTTATTCCAGTTAAAAATGCAAACAGTCTTTTCTTCTTTAAAATAGTAAGCTAAAAAGACAAACATATATATACATTGCTTATAGATTCTTCATTCAAAATTACTGAAAATCAGAAGCTGAAATAAACTCCTGAGATCATTCTCTGAAATAGGGAGGTTCCCATAAAACTTGGCTTCTTGCTCATCTCAGTTCAATTAAAAAGGTGACATCACAACACCTGTTCCAAACTCAAATACTCAGAGTTGGAAAAAGAACTTCCCTTGTCAATTAAAAATGATTTAAACCACCTGGCATTATAATGCTGTTTAGTGGTTTAAACAATTCACCAACTCCACCAGGAATCCAAAAGACTTTTCCCCAAAGATTTCTGTAAAACAGCAATAATCAATAGAAAATCATTTGAACCCTGGGCATCTCCTACAATATCTTGCTGAGATCCCTCTACTCCTCAAGCCATGCCCTCCCCTGGCTCCACTCCTCCCCTCAAAAATCTCCAGGAATCTCCCAAACCAGAGTTGGCAACCCTACCCAATACTGCTGTGTAGAGTATTGCCATGTTGTATAAGGACCACCTTCTTTCATATGAATTTACCCATCCTCTCTGATTGTCTTCAGTGGCCTGGTTCAAGTGCCCCCACCATCTGAGTCTAGCCAGGTGGCAACCCAGGAAAGAGCTATCTCAGCTGTAGCTGACAAAACTTTTGAATTACCTCTACAGGGAGATTTATCTTTCTCCCTCTATTGTTGTCATCTGCCAGCAGAATGCCATGTTGGTGTAGTGGTTAAGAGTGGCAGACTTTAATCTGGAGAACAGGGTTTGATTCCCCTCTCTGCCATATGAAGCCAGCTGGGTGACCTTGGGCCAGTCATAGTTCTCTCAGTCCAAAAAACAAACCTAGCTTGCCACAAAATGAGCTAGAGTTTCAGACTGCCAGATAATCTTTGGGTCTCCTAGCTATACTACACCCACTGTCAAACTCGGGCCACATTTGCCATATGTTTCTTAACTGCCTGTCTTTGGTATCTGTAAAATCACTGCCTTGTTTCACTCTGGCTGGAAATTGGGGGGGGGTATGAGTGCATGTGTGGAGTTGCTTTGCTGAGATCTGTGCTGGCTTGTAACTGTCCATGCAGGGCCTCCACTTTGTGGGAAGTATGCGTGTGCTTGACCTTGAGTACCAGACACTGGTGCCAGACACTGCTAGATAATTGAACCATAGATTTGCAGGTGTTGCAGGAGGGCCAATGGTGGACGATAAATTTTGGTGGGCTGGATGTATGGGTGTAATTGGTCTGGTCACTGGGGGGGGCGGGTTTATGTATAACAAGGGGCGGACCCGCGATACTCGCGGGAGGCGGGAGGGGGAGGGAGCTCCAGGAGGAAGCAGCAGGAGGAGGTAAGTCCCCCCATTCCGTCGGTTTCCCCCGTCTCCTCAACCCCCCTCCACCCCTCCGGCTCGATTCCCCCTCCAAAGCGAGGCCCGAGCGGCTGGAGGCGCCGGGCCCCGCCCGGGGGC
>NW_015174884.1:439327-469221 GCF_001447785.1 Gekko japonicus | reverse complement strand
GAGGACCGAGCGGCTGCAGCCGCCCGGGCCTCGCTGGTCTCCCCCCCGGCCCCGAAGCGGCAGCGGCTAGGCTGGCTGCAGAGCGTTCCCTGCACAAGTGCAGGAACACTGTCAGTTTTGGGGGGATTTAAATATCCCCCGGTAGTTTTTTAAAGTTTTCAGATTTTGTGCACACCTGGGGACTGTCCCACGTGTGCACAAAACTCTCCCTCCCCTCCAGGTCCCCCTGATGTGCGGAAATAAGTATCTGCACACCAGGGGGTGACTTCGGAATTAGATATATAGATTGGAGAACAGGCACCAAGGGAGTCAGTTCTGACACAGACTTGTCTATGCTTGAAACCTCTTTACCTCTCAATAAACAAATCACTTCCAAGAGAGTGTTATTGGGAGTGAGTTCCTTCAAGACCTGACACCCACTGCCATATGATAATTATTTATTAATTATTTCTGCCAACAGTTGAAGAATTTGGGGATGGCCATATCCCCAATAACTGTTATTGTCCCTCCTCCATGATTTTGTTTTGTTATATGTATTTTATATGTTTTCATTGAATTATTTTATATACACTTTATTTTAAATGTCATTTTAATGTTTTAAAAGAGTTTTATTAGTTTTTTTAAAAGTGAAAGAAAAAGAGGACAACAACTACAAACAAAGAAAGCCAAACATAGAACAGATATGGAGTCTGTACTCATTGTAACTACTTAAACAGAATCGTTCTGTTATGCACCTAAACCAATTTAACCAATTAACAAATAGAGCGTATGTTTTAAATGTTAGAATCCACATTCTGCAAGATAATCCTGAATCCATTTATAGAATCTTGACCAGTTCTCCTCAAAAACTTTATCTTTTTTATCTTGTAATTGTAAAGTTATCCATACCCCATTATACGCAAGGTTTAAGGCAAAAAAGACACACGCTTGTAAGTGGACCTAAGAAGGCTGTACCCATGCACCAGTAGCAGTTTGAGTAATACTTGCCTGCATGCACATTTACATGGGCTTTTCCCTGGACTCTCGCCTGGAATTTTTCCATTTGGATTTTACCAGAGTTCTTGCTTGGGTCCTTCTGTGGCCCTCACAATCTCTCATCAGGTAACACCAACCCCAGATCCAAAAGCTATTGGCTGCCTGGGCATTTGACACCTCCCCAGTCCTCTGCTTTCTCAACTTTCTCTCTGTCTGCTCCAACATTTTGTCTTGCCTCTATATGTTGCAAATGGGTGGGGGGCATTTGTAAGATTTACCGTACAGAAGGCATTCTAATATTGGATCATATTTTAGGATGCTAATATTAGCCTGACTGCTTGAATGCATTTTATTTCACTCATATAAACTATCTCTGCTTTATCCAGATTTCAGTTTTCTTTCAGAGTTGCTCAGGAACCACATCATTTAATGGCCCTTTTTATAAATTATTAGAATTTCAGATTGCAGGAACCCCACTGTCTTAATTAAAGGTAAGGGTAAAGGTTCCCTTGCTCGAAAGCCAGTCAAATCCGACTCTAGGGTTGCGGTGCTCATCTCCGTTTCAAAGCCGAAGAGCCAGCGCTGTCCGAAGACGTTTCCGTGGTCATGTGGCCAGCATGACTAAACACCAAGGCGCACGGAACGCTGTTACCTTCCCACCGAAGTGGTACCTATTTATCTACTTGCAATGTCTTGCTTTCGAACTGCTAGGTTGGCAGGAGCTGGAACTAGAGACGGGAGCTCACTTCGTTATGCGGCACCGGGGTCTCAATTACAGAGGGAAAATAGAAGCTTATCCCCTCCATCTGGGGTAGGATTGGGAAATTCTTTGAGAATTGAGGGGAGGATCCTGGAAACTGTGGGGTATGGGGAGGGGGAGGGACCTCAGATGGGTATATAATGCTATGGAGTCTATCTCTGAAGCAACCATTGTCTATAGGAGATCATTGTAATACTGAATGATCTACAGGCCTCACCGGGAGGCTGGCAAAGACAGGATCAGGTGGTTTTTCATGGCCAGTCTAGAGGTTCTAGGGCCCAGTCCTAGGTTGTTTGAACTATCTGGCAAAGGTTATTGTGTTTCATGGAACCTACTGGACTTAGGGGCATCTATGCTGTTCTTCCTTCATGTGCCACCCACTATCCCTTTGAGACTTCCTACTCACTGGCAGATTCCAGGCTTTGGTGACACAGACAAACTATTTCCTTTTGACACTGAGGAAAGGTGTTTTTAAGGAGGGTGACAGCCCTGTCCCCACACCATTAAAACACAAGACAATTTGGTTATCAAGAGCTACGCCTGCTGTTGCTTGGGTTCTTTTAAAATGTTTCCAAAACCTTTAAATACCTCTGTTCTTTTTGTACTGCCGATGTGCTTTAAGTAGTCTGATTTGTTGGTCTTTGGAGCTGTAATGCCCAAGGACAGAGCTACACCATAATCTAGCAAATTTATCTCACTTTAACCTTCCACTTTTAATAGAACAGTGGAAGCTCCACGCAGGCCTAAGACAGCCTCAATTTACTTATTCCAGCCTTTTTTGTAAGCAATTACTCACACCCTCAGTCAAAAGTCTGAAGGAAGGAATGGAGTTACTTCCCAAGATCCCATGAACCCCATGAGAAATAGAACTGATGGAAAAGAAAGAGTCTGTGTTTATTTTTATGTCTGACTATTTTTCCCCGTTGTTGAAAGATATCATAAGATTTTAGATCACTAACAACTTAGAATGGCTGTGTAGTATGTTAGGTTTTACTTAGTGTGTTAATTGATTCTATATTTATTGTATCTTGACATACAAAGAACACTTTGCCCTCACTGGACTTACAGCCCAAAGTCATCCTAAAGAAAGTTCATAAAGGCACTAGCTTAATAAACATATTTTGTTAAATGCACTATGTAGCATCAATGCAGGATCAACAGTCACTGGAGATCTACATGAAAAATGGGCAAATTAAACATAACACAAATGAGTCTGTCCATAAAATCATTGCATCTTTTGTACTGCTGTACTTTTTTCATGTGGCTGTTATCTTTTCCTGGACCAAAATGAGTTTTCACTCTGTGTGTGTCTAAGCGCGCCTGCACATGTGTGTTTAAATTTGATCTTATTTAAATGAACCCCTTGGTTTAAATTTGATCTTATTTAAATGAAGCCCTTAGCAGGTTGGCTGAGTTTTTGAAAGCCTAGCCCAGCCTGCAGATGTCTGCCTGTTCAGCCACATGGCAGAACCAGGCTTTGGGAATCCCCAGAGTCTAACACAGGACCAGGAACTTCTGGGTGCTGGTTCCAAAAAATCCATATCCCTTTCCAGTTCATTAGGAGCATCTATTGTCCACCCTATTTATCTTCCATCACTGCTGTTTGTTAGCAAATGGAAAAAGAAATGCCAGGACTCCATTTCAAGCCTGCCCTCTGAATCCTGGAAAGAGGTTCCAGCCATTGAATGACAGATGGTCTTTGAATGATATACAGAACCTCTGCCCTTGGGCCTGCTTTGAAGGAGCCGTTTTGGATTGTTGCTCGTAAGAGTGGGAGGTTGTTGTGTGATGTGTGATTATTCCATAATAATTTTAATTATTTTGCCTGTTTTCAGACAATAGTCGCAGCCTTTTTTAATTTTTACACTCACTGAGTTGTGACACAAGCATTTTTTTAAGGCAGGGGAAAATGTTGTCTCTTTTATGTGAGAAAGGATTAAAAACCAAGCCCTGTATCCCGGCCCATTTTATAAATAATCCTTGTTCAAATAAATTGCTTCTGTCTGGGAAGGAGAGTTACAGGGCTTTCTCCTGGCATTTACAATGGAAAGTTAAAAAATTAAAATTAAAAAGAACCTTGGGGGGGGGAGGTTATTGTGGGTTTTTTAAAAAAGAAAACCTGTGTGTGTGTGTGTGTGTGTGTGAAAGATTGTCACAGTAGCAAGTCTCCGAAGAAGCTGCTCTTTAACTCCTCTTCCTCACTGCTGAGAATACGGCTCCGGAAGCCTCATTTACATGCATATGGGCATCTGATTGGATCCCTTCAAAGGTACAGTAGGAGTCAGTCAGATTGTATATGATGTGCATATAAATGAAGTTCCCCCAAAGTGTAGCATGATGCTCCAGGAGACAGGGAAAATATGCTTGCTCTGGTTCATCCAAAGGTCTAACAGAAACTTGTGCTTATTTTTTTTAATGCACTTAGTGATAAGCAGAAAGAACATACTTTAAAAAAATAAAGCCTTGCCTTCAGAATTTTAATTTTATATTTCATGCAAGCGATTGCCAAAAGCTCAGGACTTGAGTTAATACTGCCTTGTCACTTCAAGACAATCTTTTTTTCCACATACAGGTGTATTCTGCACACCCCATTGCATGCATTGAGGGTGCTAGATTAATTTCCTTGACAGCACCAGGCAGTGGGCTAGACAGCAATGTTGCCATTTTGGGGAGTAGCACCCACATTCAGAGAAAGTGCACAATCAGCACAGATTATGTTATTGGTAGGATACAAGCTGCAATGAATCCTGGGCACAGAAGAAGCCATAAAGGCACAGTATCCGGCTCCAGCTAACAAGAGTATGGGGCTTTTTGTTGTTGTGCATTTTTTATTCCTGAAGTCCACTGCAAGCTGGCAACTGGCACCTGGGAGAGGGCAGGCAAAACTGACAGATCCAGTTTAGTTCAGCACCACCCATAGGAGCAGGATTTGTACAGCCATGTTCAGTCACATTTTGGAAGGCCATCAGTTTGTGGTAGTGCATTGTTTTGCCTGCAGGAAGTCTGCGTTGGAGAGCCGCTGTAAGAATAAAAAGTAATGGGCTAGGTGGAGCAATAATCACAGTATGGGTTGAGTTTATCTGTTATATTATTATGCAGGTCCAAAACTCCTACTACCATCTGCTTTATACTTAAGGCTTTTCCCACAAGGTATGCACTGATGAGCCCTCCATAGGCTTTCCCCCAATGTTTCACATACTACAATTTGTGGTTTTGACCTTTTCTAGGACTTGTGTGGGCAAGCACCCAGTTCCCAAATAGGGTTGCTGATCTCCGGGTGGTGGGTGGAAATCTCCTGCTATTACAACTGATCTCCAGGAGACAGAAATCAATTCACCTGGAGAAAATAGCTTCTGTGGAAGGTGGTCTCTCTGGCATTACACCCCACTGAAGTCCCTCCCCTCCCCAAACCCCACCCTCCTCAGGCTCCACCCCCAAAATCTCCAGGTATTTTCCAACCCAGAACTGACAATCTTATCCCCAAAACATGGTAAATTCTCTGATTCTTTTCTAATTTGGGGGCTAGTTTTCCCAGGAAGCTAATGTGTGCAGTGGGATTTTGCATCTATTCGTTTATGTTTTAAAAAGCATCAGCTTCCTTAAAGACTGATATTCCTTGGCTTTGCTTATCAGTTGATCACTACTTTCACATTGGTTAGGTTGAGATAAAGTCTTATTTTCCAAAATCTCAACAAGAAGGGGAACATGCTTGCCCTGTAGGAGAGGGGCTGTGGCTCAGTGGTAGAGCATCAGCTTGGCATGCAGAAGGACCCAGGTTCAATCCCCAGCATCTCCAATTAAAAGGACCAGGCAGGAGGTGATGGGAAAGATTCTGCTTGAGACCCTGGAGAGTCACTGCCAGTCTGAGTAGACAATACTGACATTGATGGACCAATGGTCTGATTCAACATAAGGCAGCTTCGTGTGTTCATGTGTTGAAGCCTGTTTTCTGCCAGAAATTACAGAGTATTTATAGGTGCCCTGCCTGATCTACATGTGTCATATAGACCTTAGGAGCAGAATAGCCGGCTGTGACACCCATAAAATGTGGATGGTTCTTCATTTCTACCATCCACACTAATTACAGATGTCTTTTTACAGTTGAACACCACAGTGAGGGGGCGAACTAGACTCCATGCACAGTCTAGAGCAGAATGGATAGCGGTTATAGTGTGCACATCTACATTACACCAGATTTTTCAAAGCCTAATGCTAAGGAGGAGCTCTTAATGTTAAGTCCTTTATACAGCACAGTTAATGTTCAGTTTTCCGCAGATTTTTTACAAAATCTGCAGCTAGATGAAGAAGAGAAGGGATTCCTGTGTTCAGCAGAACAGCTAGACTCAAAGAAACAGCAGAGATGATGATGAGTATATACTTTAAAACTGGAACTGTCTTTTGAAGTTGTTTATAGCAGTTCAAAAAGCCCCTGACTATAGCACCCCCCCAAAAAAAATGAGCTTCCCAAGTACCACATTTAAAATTAAACTTCAACATTTTCTACCTGCCAAGACCTGTATGTTCAGGTCTCCAGATCTTTCAGGAAACAACCAGCGATATTAACATTTAATGTCATTATTTATTTAAAGACATAGAAAGGAGCACTCAGTGTGGGTGACAGCAGGATGTAGTAATATCTGGGGGGGTCTCTTGTTACACTAGAAAAAAATCAGTAGAAAACAAGACAAACTGAGGTTTTTAATCTACTGCATTTATTCCCCTCACAAATACATCCTTGAACTGAAATAAGACATTTTAACTTATCTTCTTGAGATGACAACCCAACCAGTTCCCATGTGGATGAGGAAAGCTCCCAGCATGTTCTCAGTTGGTAGAAAGAGCATTCAGTGATCCAGTAAAGGGTCTCCACTTCAGCAGGCAAGTGAAAAGAGTAGGTGTAATAGCATCACCTAGGTACCCATGTATTGATGTCTGTTATATGTTGTACACCACCCTGAGTCCTGCTTGTGGGAAATGGAGCAGGATAGAAATTAAATAAATAAATAATACTGGGTGAGACCTAATGCTCTCAGTACTCCTTTGGAGGTACCCTACTTTTGAATTCCAGGTCATGCAGAATTCCTCTTAGCCCCTAACATTCACTCCTGAAATCTGAAGAATCATACCATCCCTTTCTTTTTAAAAAGCACTTCAGCCCTTATATTGAATTTCTGAGAGTACGAAGATTATTTCAGAAGAGTAGCCATGTTAGTCTGCTGCAGCAAAATAAACTAGAGTCTTGTGACACTCTAAAAAAACTAACAAAACATTTATTCAAACATAAATTTTTGGAAAGTAGATCCCACTTTTTAACATGCAATGAATGCAGACATTACATACTATGCAGATATTTTATACAGGAGGTATGAAAAACAACTTGATGCCAGGATTACAGGGTCATAAAATTCAAGAAGCAAAAGTTGACATTAGGCCGCCTACCAATAGGGATGCCTGTCCCCAGGTGGGGGCGGAGGATCCCCCAATTTTTAGGACCGCTCCCAGATGCTAGCCAGCTGGCTGGTGAGGGGAAGCCCAACCCCCAAAAGTTGTCAGCAGCCCTGCTTGAAGAGTGAGGGCCGTGCATGCATGCCCTGCAAGCGGAGAATTCGCCACTTGTAGGGCAGGCCCATGCAGCACCCACTGTTTTCAAGCAGGGGCCACCTGTGCCTACCCTGCAAGCAGCAGTCTTGCCACTTGCATGGCAGGTACACACGGCACCCACTCTTTTGAAGCGGGAGCCACTCGCATTTGCTCTGCAAGTGGCTATCTTGCCAGTTGCAGGGCAGCTGTGCACGGTGCCTGCTGTTTTGAAGTGGGGGCTGCTTGTGTCTCCTCTGCAAGCAGCAAACTCACTGCTTGTAGGGCAGGCATGGGTGGTCCCCACTTTCCCCCACCCATTTAAAGGAAAAGTTCTCTTTAAATGATTGGGGGAAGTGGGGGGGCATGTGCACATGACGCCGCATCCTTGATGCAATGACATCACTCTGTATGATGTCATCACATCAGGGATGGCCCCTCCCCCTCCTGGCACACACCTCAAATCTCCCCACCAGGGAGAAAATAGGATCTGGCATACCTGGAAAATGGGGTACAAAACCTTTTACACCTGAATCTTTCCAGAACCTGATTGCCACCCAGGGCTATTCCGCAGTTTCTGTGAGGGAGGTAGAAGTCTGCAAAGGCATTCCATATATCAAAATTCTCTGTCAGAAATGGCTATAATGGACCCACACAGAATGAGAGAGCAAAGAGAAAGCCACTGAAAGCACAACAGGATATATATATTTTTTTGCTCTCTACCAAGTCAAAGATTAAAGTTAAGAGATTCCTGTTATAACTGGGATAACTTTACAGGGCCTTTAATAGTACCCTTGTAAGAGAAAAAATGCAGCAAAATCTCTTTTGAGTAGCATTTGAAATCATCACAAATTATTCACTATTTTGTCAGCTTATTCCCTAGCTAGATACTGTAGTATGAGGAATGTTGTGCTAATCTTTATTCATACTATTTTTGCAAAAAGAGTAATACAAGATTTGATGTAAATAGGCCAAAGGAGTAGTGAGCGTAATAAACATATTAGAGGTTGTATAACATTCAGGCAGTGGTAGTAATAAATACTTAGCACTGGTATAGTTGTTTCAAGTGTTCAAAGCACATCATATATCTTATCCTACTGCAGCGCTTACAACAGCCCTGTAAGCTCTGGCTGGTGTTATTATTTCCATAACGCAGATGGAGGGGAGCTGAGAGAGTGACTTGCCTAAGGCCACTCAAACCAGGGACTGGTAAACTGGTCATGATTTGCCACATATGGGAATGACTGTCAAATTGTGTCAGCAAATAAAAGTTTTTTTAATTTTATTTATCCTTTTTACAATATGTTATTTACAAACTTACATTCTTCCCGTATCATGAGTCATATTCACAGTTATATACATTCATTCTTTAATACATTCAAGTCTAAATTCCCCACGTTTCATATATCCATTTATACAATCTTTCCCATCTTTTCTTAAACACACTTCCATCTTTTCCTTGAAGGCTTCTAGTTAGCTTATCCATTTCTGCTACTTCCATCAACTTAGCTATTATTTCCTCCCTTCTTGGGAATCTCTCTGTTTTCCAATATTTGGCCATTAATATTCTAGCCGTGGTCACTATATAAGTTAATAGGTATTTATCGTTTTGTTTATAATCCTCTGGTATCATGTTTAATAGGGCTATTTCTGGAGTTAACACCATTTTTAACTTCGTGATATCCATAATGTGTTTTTGTATCATTTTCCAATACTTTTCTACTCTCTCGCATCTCCACCACATGTGGAAAAAGGTCCCTATATTTTTATTACATTTCCAACATAATTTAGATACTGACGGGTGACATTTCGCTATCCTGTCTGGTGACCAATACCATCTATGATATACCTTATAAATATTCTCTTTATAGTTGGTTGCACTATCATATTTCAGTGTTTTCCATGTACATGACCATTGATCTATTACATAACCTATATATTCCATCCATTTTATCATAATTGAGCTAACCGTTTAATCTAGCATAAACTCGTCCAATAGGAATCTATACAATTTCTGAATTAGCTTATCGCTTGAGGATAGCCAGATCTTATCTAGTTTTGTTGTTGTTTCCTGAAACCCTACTTTCATATCTTTGGCATGTCTAGATCTAAGTTGCATGGCTTCCCACCAGGTTAATTTTATTTTATACAATTTTAGTAGTACTTCTTCTGATTTTAGTCTATTATTCTCATCTAACAATGTTTGATAGCTTTCTCTGTCCCAAGGGTTTATCAGGGAAGGTTTTATATACACCTCTAATGGTGATACCCATTTTGGGTTCTTCCTATAATATTTTTCTTTAATTTCGCTCCATACCCATAGTAAGGCTCCTCTAATCATGTGTTGTTTAAAGTTCGAATGTATTTTATCCTTCCTGTACCAGATGTAGGCATGCCAACCCATATCCAGGTCATGCCCTTCTAAATTCAACAATCTGGTATTGTCTAAGGTTAGCCAATATTTAATCCAAGATAGTGCTGCGGCTTCATAATATAATTTCCAATTAGGTAGTCCAAATCCCCTTCTCTCTTTCTTATTCTGCAGTGTTTTTAAGTTTATTCTTACACGCTTCGGGTGCCAAATAAATTTTTTAACCTCTTTATCTATTTCTACAAAAAGTTTTGAGTTTTTTAGTATGGGTATATTTTGGGCTAGAAATAAGAATCTTGGTAGTATCATCATTTTTATAGTATTTATCCTACCCATTAGAGATAGTTGTAGATTTTTCCACCGCGAAATATCTTTCTTAATTCCCTCGATAAATTCCCACGACAGGTTGTCAAATGCCTTCTCTGCATCCATAAACATCAAGGCCATTTGTTTTCCCAAATGTTGTTCATAGTACTCTCTAACATTCATAATTGTCCTCACATTATTTTTTATCAGTCTTTTCGGTAGGAAGCCAGCCTGATCTTGGTGTATTACCTGAACTAATACTTTTAAAAATCTTGTTGCCAGTATATTTGCGAATATCTTATAATCAACATTTAATAATGATATTGGTCTATAGTTTTTAATATTTGTAGGGTCCGTATCTGCCTTATGTATTAGGGTTATTGCAGCTTGGTACCAGGAATTTGATAATTTCCCTATTTGCCCTATTTCTTGTAATAGGTCTTTAAATGGTTGGCTGATCTCTTCTTCAAACTTCTGATATAGTTCTGTTGGGATTCCGTCCGGTCCTGGGGCCTTTCTCTTCTTTTGGTTTTTAATTGCCTCCACTACTTCACACATTGTTATTTTCCCATTTAATAATTCTCTATGTTTTTCCTCAATTTCCATATATTTCCTTTCTTGTAAATATTCCTTTATTTGTTCTTTATCTTGGTTTCCCTGTTTGTATAAATTCGTAAAATATTTTTCCACCATTTCTTTTAATTCTTGTATGTTGTATTTTAAGTTCCCTGTATCATTCCTTAAAGCCATTATTGTGCGTTTCTCTTTTTCCTTCCTAAGTCTATATGATAACCACTGTGTCGGCTTGTTCGCATTTTCAAAAAAATATTGTTTCGTATACTCTAACTTTTTCTCTTGTGTTAGTAGTAAGTTCAGTTCATGTTGTAGGACCTTTAACTTATAATTATTTTCTGTATTGCCATCTTTTTTGCTTTTGTCTTCTTGTATTTTAATTTTCTGTGTTACTTCCTTATACATTCCCTGCCTTCTTTTCCTTCTCCATGCACCCTGGCTTATACACCACCCTCTTCTATATGCTTTGAATGTTTCCCAAACTGTCTCTATGGGTGTTTCTGGTTGTATGTTTCTTGTAAAGAAATCCGTAATGTCTATTTTGGTATTCTTTTTAAAGTTGTCACCCTTTTCGATCACTCAATACCTCTCCTGGTGCTGAAGGAGTTACGAGGGTCTGAAAAAAACCGTGCTTAGCTATGAAAGGAGATTGCTGCTAAATGAATGCCCATGGTCTTGGGTGCAAGTCCACATTCCTTAGGTACTGCTAAGTAATGAAGGACACAATGTTCTGGAATTGGGAGGGGAAATTCAAGGCCCAAGGATGCTAGAAAAGCCCTAAATGCAGAAAAGACACAGAGATATGACCTGCCAGTGGAAGGGGCAACAAAGTTTGTCCAGGAATTGCTCTGGGTGCTTCAGTGCATTGGGGGCCAAATTCCAGAACCCGTCTTCCTGAAACCAAGATAAGGCATCTGCTATGTCATTATTAACTCCTGCAACATATTTTGCTGAGAAACAAAACTTACCAGCAAGGCTAGTAAGCACAAATTTATGGACCAAATACATAACCCTCTCACAGTGAGAGGACTGGCATCTGATTACACTAACCATGACCTGATTGTCACACTAAAACATAATTTGCTTATTATGAAAATGCTTGCCCCAAATTACAAGGGCTTCCACAATAGGCTGCAGAAATGTGAGATCTTTAAGGATACCAGTTCCTAGCCAGGGTGAAAGCCACTGCTGAGCACACCAGTGACCAGAAAACTAAACCCCAAAGTCCAAAGTTACCTGCTGCAGCAAAATCAACCTTTAGGAAACCACTGGGGGGAAAGGGGGGTTGCCAAATAGAAACCTCATTACATTTGTCTTAAAATTGAAGCCAAATGCTAAAGTCTTTTTTAATACCCTGAGTAATTCTGATATGATGATGAGGGGCAGATACTCCTGATGTGGAATGAGCTGAGCATGTGCAAAAGGCCCAGCCTGGCAACACTACTTTGCATGCAAAATTGGGATGACCCAGGAGGGACTGCATCTCTTTGAGGGTATTTTTTTAAAAAATTAATGTCCTGGTACAGTAAGGACCAGAGGGCAGATAGCTTATCATCTGAAAGGCGAGAGATGCCTAAATTGGAGTCCAACGGGATGACCAGGTAAGTAAGTTGAGTGGTAGGGCCCTCAGTTTTTTTCTTGAGCAAGGGGTATACCCAGTTCAGAAGCCAGACTTTCAAAGGTAACAAGGCAATAAGCACAAACTGTGGAGCCAGCAGGGCCAACAAATAGGAAGTCATCCAGATAATAAGTTACATATAGACTTGGAACGACACTTAACCACAAATTCCAGGAAGGTGCTAAAAGCTTAAAAGGTAGCACAGGCTACTGAGCAACCAATGGGCATGGCTTTCTCAGCATACCAGAGACCATCCAGCTTATAGCCCAGCAGACAAAAAAAATCAAAGACTGGTCAGGGAGAAGGCAGAAAGCAGACTTAAAGTCACATTTGGCCATAAGGACACCTGGGCCACAAGATTTAAACAAGTGAACCACACTATTGAATGATGCCTATCTTACAGAGCAAATCTCAGGGGGAATCACATCATCAACTGAGGAGCCATTTGGGTATGAAAGGTGATGAATGCAACAGAACTCACCTGGTACTTTTTTTCGGAACCACCCCCAGGGAGAAATCCTAAAATTGGGGGAAGTGGGTAATGAAAAGGGTCCTGCCACCCTTCCCTCCACACATTCCTCCTCTCTGAGCCCGGACAGCAATCATGGCATGTGGTAAGTAGTGGCCAGTGCTTAGCTTCTGAGATCTGATGAGATCAGACTAGACTGGGCCATCCAGATCAGGACCTGTTACCATATGATATACCAAGGTACCCCATGATATACTGTGGCCTAAGACATTGTGGGGTGGTCTTCAGGAGGAGGAGGAGGAGTTGGTTATATACCCCACTCTTCAATACCCAAAGGAGTTTTGGAGCAGCTTACAATCGCCTTCCCTTCCTCTACCCACAACAGACACCCTGTGAAGTAGGTGGGGCTGAGAGAGTTCTGAGAGAACTGTGACTGACCCAAGATCACCCAGCTGGCTTCATGTGGAGGAGTGAGGAATCAAACCTGGTTCTCCCAGATTAGAGTCTGCTGCTCTTAACCACTACACCAAACTGGCTTACCAGTTAAAATTTATTATCTAGAATAAGAGCAAGTCAGTGCTAGAAAGCATTGTTAGAAGGGGTTTTTTTTACTGCAATGCTAGCACTGTAATCCTAAACAGAGTTACATTCTTCTAAATGAATTGACTTCAATGGACTAAAAAGGAAGTCTGTTTAGGATTCAATTAAAAGAAAAGACATGAATGTACTCTGGGGTTAATTTTTATGCTCATCTCAATTTATGTAGCTGCTAATTAAATGTTTTGGCCCCAGTCAATGAAGACAGCTGCTCAGTGATCCTACAGTCTCTCCCCTGAACCCAACACTCATGAAGCCATTCATTTTTGAACAATCTGTTCAGTTCATCCACTCCAGTATGATGGGGCTGTTGTTTTTGAGCCAATGATTGAAAGACAGCAAGAGGTGTGTCCTGAGGGTGTCTCGAAAGAACTTTGAGGACTGTAAAGCTGGAAGAAACTGTTCTGACAAGCTTTGGAGAAGTAAGGAAGACAGAACAGACAGCTCACTCACTTGAAGAAATGGCAGTGTGTTGGAAGTGGCATCAGGCAGGCATAATTTTAGCACAGCTCTGTCTCCATGACTGTTTTAAACAGAGAAGTTGTTGGGTTTCAGTAAGAATGGTATCATAGAGCGATTTCAGGTTGGAAGGATTTCAGGCAAACAGTGACTGGTGTTCATGGGATCAAATATTGAAGAAGTAAACAGTGTCTATTTCTTGTGTAAAATTAGCCTACTCAAGCCCTTTGACTTCTCGGATATGAGGACAGTGTTCTCCCTTAGTGCATCTGCCACCTTTCTAGGTAACCCACTAGAGATACACTTGTGTTTACTGCCTGGCAGAATTAACTTGCACAAGACTGGTTATTCTGTTTAATACTGATGTGAGTTCTTTTTTGTATGATTATTATCACAACAAACAAAAATTATACTCAAATTTTATGAGGTTATTCGTGGTTTATCATATAACTGATAAGATTGATAAAATAGGATAAAAAATGTTAATATATTATGAGAAAATGGTGGAATGTTGAATAGATTGTTACAGTTGTTTTTAAAGTTATAATGTTATATAATTTCCCCAAAAAATCAAGTATTTGAATCAAGGATTGTCTTTTATATTTGCAAAAAATGCCCTTTATGCTATGTTTTGGTAATTTTACCTTTTATTCTTTCCCCTTACCCCTTTTTAAAAATTCTGTATTTCCTTAAAATCCCCTTTAAAAAGCCTGCCTTCAGGGGGGAGGGGAGGGTATAAATTAAATGAATGAATGAATGAATTAATTAAAAGGTTCAAAATAAAAATTATTATTAAAGAAAAAATACTGATGCTAGTTCTAAAATACACAGCATCAGTATAAAAAAACAAAAGCTAGAGGATAAAATATTCAAAGGCACCTTAAGGTCTGTTCTGATGAACTGTGGTAAGGGAACCTGAGCATTTTTTATTCTGCTTCCTCTCAGACATGATCCTATGCCATTAATACAGACCAGAGGCTGCATAGGGTTGGCAGTTTGAAAGCTACAACTTAAAAACTCTGCCACTGCCCATCTCTTATTTAGTGCCAGGAATATTTGGAAACCAGCTGAAATATTATTTGCCCCCAATTCATTTGGCACAGGCCTTGTTACACTTCCCCAGTCAATTCCTCAGAACTGTTCAATAACACAGTTGCTTCAGGCTGCTGATTTCTAGAAACTATACACAGAAAGACACCTTTTTATCTAGATGTATCAGGTGGGTAATCTCCCAGATGAAAGTGTGTTCAGACAAGCCGTGGATGCAAAGCATCTAAGCACATACTGGTGATGAACATATGGCGTGTGCAGAACAAAGAAGCTTTCCAAGTTCGAGAGGTCTGAGTGAAACCCAATACACGATGTAATAGACAAAGTAGCACTGCCAAAATGTTACCAACACTTCAAAGGAACCACAGTGCCATCCTAAATAGAGCTGAACCCTTCTAAGCCCATTGATACATATTTGTGTGCACAGAGCTTTTTTCAAAAATACAAATTAGGGTTGCCAACCTCACCTGGAGCAAATGGCCACTTTGTAAGGTGAACTCTATGGCATTATACACCATTGAAGTCTCTACCGTTCCTCAAACCCTGCCCTCCTCAGCCTCCACCCCCAAAATCTCTGGGTATTTCCCAACCCAGAGCTGGCAATCCTAATACAAATAGTAATATCAATTTGTCTAGTTAATCTCTAGTTAGTGTGTGTCCAGTCCAGAAGATGAAGATGATAATAATAGCATTTCAGATCTTGGGTGGTGTACTGGTTAACATACAGGACTAGGAAAGCCAGGGTTCAAAATCCATTGCCCTTACCCTCATCCTTGCTCTTGAAGTCTAACCTACCTCATATGGCTGTTGTGAAAGTGAAATAGGAGACCATATAAGCTACCCTGAGCTCCGTGGTGGGATAAATTTAACAAAATATGACACTGAAAGCACTTTACATAGATTATGACAGCCATCCTTACAAGACCCTTTTTAGTTAGGCTGTTATGGTTATCATCATTGCATTGCTGGTAGGGGATTGAGGCCACAAGAGAGAGTCCATCTAGAGAGATTGTAGCTGAGAGGAAATTTAAACCAGCAGCCTCCTGGATCCCAGCTCAGTTTCTTACAGTGAGATCCTATGCAGAGTAACTCCAGGCTAACCCCTCTGAAATCGATGGGCTTAGACTGGTGTAACATTGCACAGGATACAGTGTCAGGTACCAGTGAAAGCCAAGGAAACAAATTCTTAATAAACACAAATAAAGCACTTCCAAACATAAAAAGGAGGTCAAGGAGATCCAGATAGTGCCAAGAAGAAGACTGTTATAACACAAATGCATAGACACATGATCCACATTATCAAGTCTGTAGCCAAAAATATTACAGTGCAGGAGCATAAAGGTACATGGGGGTGCTATCGCAAGTCAAGCTGAAACAGCAAAAAATTAAACAGGTACCCAATATACTTACATTTATAAATGCAGTAATATGCTAAATTGGATTTTAAGTGTCAGGTGCCTAAGTAGGGCCAAGGGTCTATAGTGACCATGGACAGATATTTCATTCAAAAAGAGAGGCTTTATATGTTCACTGTAGCATTTCCTGACTTAACAATGCTTACACTTAACAAAGATAAAAGCAAAAACTGATTAGTAGCAGTGAATAAGTAATACCTCATACTGCTCTGTAATAGGTAACTAAGAAGCTGATAAACCATTTAAGAATGACAATAGTGTAGAAGTGGAAATGTGTGATTCTGAATTTCTTCTCAAAAGGAGCATCTGAGGAGAGCTCCGATTTCCAGTTAATAGGGAAGGAAGGTGGCAGGGCCAGAGATTAATGTGAACTATCCAAGGACGTGTTACAAATGAGACTGATATTTTGCTTTATGGATTTATATTTGCTGTCAGACACTACATGGACTGTGCACCCACACATCCATAGGCTCAAGGAAAGCTGCACAAGTCACCTGTTGTGAGATACACATAGAAGGTGACTGATCTAAGCCTTGCATGTTAATGAGGTTTCAAATACACAGCTACTAGCCTGAGGGAAGAAAGCACACATCGCCATTATTGTCAGCAGAAACAACAACTTAGGGAACGCATCCCCCATTGATGAACTGTTGAAAGACACGTATTACACTTCTCTGCTTTACATCTGAATGAGCATTTCCTGCCAGATGCCTCTTTGATTACCTGGGAAAGGCCAAGCTGCATCTGCACATCAAGGAGGTTCCTTGACGCCAAACTTTCACACTTGTCCAGATGCCATTCCTTGAGTTAGATCTAGTGTTACAATATTGGCCCAACCCTTTAAGTTGCCACCCCTCACTGCACGCAACCAATGAGGTTAGTTTTGGGACGGACTAACAGGAAGGTGGGTCCACAGGCTGCCACAGATGCCACCCGCCCAAAGATTCACCTATAAAAGGTGAAGACCAGCTGCCTGGGTTCTGCTAGCCACCTTCCCCCCAACACTCCCTGTCTGCTTTTTTTTTTAACAAGTTTATTTTTCACATTTTCAGATTTACATTCCATGTAATCTATACAGCAAAAGTTTTGCCATTTATACATCTCTATTAAAAACAATCTCCTTTATAATTTCCTCAGATATATTGTTTTCACTAGCTTCTTGATCACATTTCAATCTCTCCTCTTGTGTTTTAGCCAGTCATATATAATCTTCCATCTTTTCCAAAATACTTCTTCTAATTTATTACTCATTTCTAAACTAAGTTTGTCCATCTCCGCTATATCTAAGATCTTATGTTTAAGTTCCTTTATAGATGGTATGGCTTTCGACTTCCATCGTCTAGCTACTAAGATTCTTGCTGCAGTTAAAGTATATATTACTATACGTTTGTGGCTTTTAACACTATCCGGAATCATGTTTAATAGATATATCTCAGGTTTTAACGGAATATTTAGTTTGAATACTTCTAGAAAAATTTTATATATTTTTTCCCCAATACGATTGTATTTTACCACACCTCCACCAAATATGGAGGTATGTTCCTACGTTTTTCCCACATCTCCAGCATAAATTAGAAGATTTAGGAAAGCATTTAGCAATTTTATCAGGGGTCCAATGCCATCTGTAAAACATTTTGTAGATATTTTCTTTATAAGGTGTTGCTCTCATATATTTTATTGACCTCCACGTTTTATGCCATTTGCTCGCTTCTAAAGTGGACCCTATTTCTTTATTCCAGGTTAACATTGAATTTTTAATGACCTCTTTTTCAAACTTTTCCTCCAGTAATTTAGAATATAATTTCTGAATTAATTTGTCACTGGAGGAGAGCCAGATTTTATCTATTTCGTTTGGGGTTGTGTAAAAACCTACTTTTTTATCTAACATGTATCTTGTTTTTAGTATACTTTTGCCCCTGTCTGCTTTTAAACTCCTCTTAAGTCCAGTTTCCTGTACCAAAACCCTTGCTTCTACTTGATCTCTTGATCTGCAGTCAAGAGACCCACACTAGCTGGCTGGTTCTAGCAGTGTGTTAAATCTCCCCAGTCTATTTTTCTAACCCTTCATTCTTCATTGAGACGGACAGACTTCAGGACAGATAAGTATTGCTCCCAATCACCCTACCTGTGAATGCTGAAGTGATTCTTTGTAATTCTGTATTTCTAAGGAACTTGCTTGAATGTGTGTACGTGTCAGCATTGTGTGTATGTGATTTATATATTCTTAAGTAAAAGACAGATTACTTTGAAACCAACAGCCTCGACTCTTTCACTGGCAAACCCTTGGGGTGGACTGGACCTTGGTATAGCTGGCAAGACCCAGAGTAAAATTTGCCAACTGCTGTAGATAAAGCAGTTCAGCTAACAGACGACATATCAACAACTATCCTTTTGTCATTTTAACTTGTGGGGGGGTTATTTTGCTATCAAGTCGCAGCCAGTTTATGGTGAGCCCTGCTGGGATTTTCAAGGCAGGAGACGTTTAGAGGTGTGGTTTGCTATTGCCTGAGACTACATCATGCCCTTGGTATTTCTTGGTGGTCTCCCATCCAAATACTGGCCAGGGTTGACCTTGCTTAGCTTCTGAGATCTGACAAGATTGGGCTAGCCTGGGCTATCCAGGTCAAGGCTTAATTGTGTATCTGTATTATTTTCTCAAGATGCTGGTAGGCATAAGCCTGAGGAGAGATGTGGGGTTTTAAATTGTGTTAGGAAAGGTGGTGATGGAAGAGACAGCTATTAACCAGCACTTCAGTTTCATCACATGAAAGATGGCCAGAGTTCCACCTGTCTACAAGTCAGTCTGGCCAACCTAGGACTTTGTCCTCTAATACTACGTAAGGAAGTGTGAGTGGTTACTTTGTAATAGGGGGACAGCGCTCGATACATGCCCAAAAGCACATTCCTCACATGTTTATAGTCTTGGTGTTAAGAAAAGAGCTTACACTTGGCTCAGATTTATTTAGCTTCCTCCACTCTCAGAGTCCCTCTTTTTCTGTATGTGGCGGGGCTTAAGATTGCCTGGATGTCATGCCTCAGTCCTTTGGCTATGTACAATGCAGTACACTTTTCTGAAATAGAAGATTCTTAGGCCTGTATAATCCCTCTTCCGTACTTTAGCCCTAATATCGGAGGCTGGAGGAGGTGGACAGTAACTTTTATAAGAAGGCATTCTGCAATTATTCCACCTTCCAGGCAAGCAGCAAGGCGGCTTGCAATGAAAACGGCTTAGGCAAAGTGATTATGAGGGTTTGTCTTCCTTTATAACTTGTTTTTCTTATGTGGTCTTGTGAACATTAAGGGGCAGATGAGGCAACCAAGAAAGGAAGGAAGGAAGAGGTAAAGGATAGAAGACAGGTTCTCAAATGGGGCTTATGGAGCTCAGCCAATATGGATGAACTGACTCAGGGCGGGAAGGTGCTCCAAGGTCACTTTACCTCTTTCCTCAGCTGTTAACTCAACTGTAGATTCTCATATGTCTCAGTAAAGGTTACCTTCCTTCTCTTTTTTAAAAGTTGGAGAAATTCAGAGAGGGCGTCAGTATATGGCTATGCTTCCTGCAGCACTCATCCCTGAACACTACCAGAATCAGCATCAAAGATGGAGGCCACCTGACTGCCCCATGCCATTTAGCTGGTTATCCTGGAAAGAGATGGGATTTTTTTTTTTTAGTTAATTTTGTTTTGCATGCAAGATGTTTAAATAATTAATCTGAACCCTGAAACCAACTGTTCTGGCTTTCCAAGAATGGCTTCCATTGCAGTTTCCAGAGGCAAAGAAGAAGAAGAAGAAGAAGAAGAAGAAGAAGAAGAAGAAGAAGAAGAAGAAGAAGAAGAAGAAGAAGAAGAAGAAGAAGAAGAAGAAGAAGAAGAAGAAGAGATTGGATTTATACCCTGCCCTTCACTACCCAAAGGTGTCTCAGAGCGGCTTACAAACTCCTTTCCCTTCCCCTCCCCACAGCAGAGGTAGGTGGGGCTGAGAGAGCTCTGACAGAAACTGCTCTTTTTCAAGAACAGCTCTTATCAGAACTATGCAAAACAAAGAGAGAGATCATGGGATGGAAGTTTGGAAAGAAGTAAACAACCATGATGTATTATGCCAAAAAAGCCTCCAAAGACCCGAAATTTCTTTTTCCAATATTTCAGTTTACTGGAAGCAATTCAAACGCCATCAACACAACGGATCATGCATATTATCACATTTCGTATATAACTTTTTCAAGGTGAGTAGCGTTGAAATACAATATTAATTCATTTGACAAACTCTCTAGTAGTATCTCATAGTGACACTCATCAAAACCATTAGTTTGAATTTCTTCCAGTAAACTGAAATATTGGAAAAAGAAATTTCTGGTCTTTGGAGACTTTTTTGGCATAATACATCACAGTTGTTTACTTATTTCCAAACTTATCAGAACTACAGCTTGCCCAAGGTCATCCAGCCGGGTACAAGTGGAGGAGTGGGGAATCAAACCCAGTTCTCCCAGATTAGAGTCCGCACACTTAACTACTACACCAAACTGGCCTTATTGATGGATGCTTTGCGTCCAGAGTGCAATCCTAAAAAGACTTTCCCAGAAGTAAATCCCATTAACTAAATTTGAGAAGACCTGCTTAGGATTGCTGCCCTCCTATGCAATCCTAAGAAGAGGTACATCCCCACTGAGCTCCATCCTGTCCCCAAACTCCACCCACCCACAAATTTCCAAGGATTTCCCACCTCAAAGCTGGCAACCCTAACTGTTAGTCACATGTAATAGGTGGTGGAACTGTTAACCACTCCTTTCAGATGTGTCCTTGTAGAGCACTGGGAACCAAGAACAGACTAGCCCAAACCTGCCTGACTTTCAGCTGGAAGAGAGGTGAACAGAGAGGATTGGCTTTGGAGGACATCTAGCTCTGCTTCCCCTTCAAGGCTCTGGATGCAACAGCTCCTATCCCTCTCCAGTGCAGATGATCAGACTTCCCCTGAAATCTGCCATGACTTATCACAGGAATTTAGGCCTTCTAGTAGCATTTGTAGTCCCAGATGTAGAAGCAGCCTTTGTCATAAATTTACTTTAAAATAAGGCTGACAAACTTTCCCCCATTTTTATAATGTGTACATTCCAAATGAACTGGAGAAGTGTTTGTGTGTGTGTAATCAAAGAGGTTCACACAACTGTAATTCTATTTAGATTGCTGTCAGTGACAGACAGAATACACTGAAATATATTTTTGTGCTTTCCAGTTGCTCATTCATGCAAATAAAGATAGCCCTTGAAGTACTGCCCTTGCAATCATCGAGCTTGCCTGGTGTAGCTGTGGGGGGAATGCTAAATTAAACCCTTGGCAGAGGTGGGCCTTTACCTATAAAGTCTGAATAATTATGCAGACGTGTTTACAGTTGCAAGGTTCTATTTCTAAAGACTTTTTGAAACTGACAACATGCAAATATAAAACGTGGGTTTTACACTTCTATTGCTCCATTGTTTGATGATGTTTACAACTTTTTCTACCATCTCCCACCCACCCACACATACACAGATTTAAACACAAAGACATATGTGCTTCTTTTAAAGAAATATTTGCACTTCGGTATTGATGGGGGGTAATCAATCATATTAGGTCATTGTATATTAGATGAGTTTGCATGGAGAAGATTAGCATATTATTTATAATCCAGCAAAGGGGTAGGCACTTTAAAGCCCACAGACTGTATCTGCTCTAGCCCACCTTGCAGAAAATCTGCTGTTCTTTTTCTTCATGCCAGTTGCTTAAGGGGAGAGTGTAGCAGAAGACTTTCTGCTGCGTTGCAGGTCAAAGGGGGAGGCATTAACAGCACAGTCCCAAAGAGAGTTACACCTGTCTAAGTCCATTAGATTTAGAAGGGTATACCTCTGATAAGTATTGCACAGATAGTTCTTTAAGAGAGATCCTGAGACTACCAGTAATGTAGGTAGGGTCAGAGTTTGGGTGCAGAATGTTTGAGCATAGAGTGCCACAGAACCCTTGGTTTTGCAGCATGGTTTGCTTGATCTGCATGCTGGGTCTGGGTCTGTTCCCAGGAGCAAAGAAAAATATGGTCCCATATGGCGGATGTGTGTAGTTGTGATTGGTGATGTACACTGTAAGTTTAGTAGTACAAGGGCACTGCAATGCATTATTGACACAACAGCTGCACTTTTCTCCTTGAACCCTTGTGTCTTGGATGATTGTCTATGCAGTGACTATGCAGTCTATGATTACGGTGCTGTATAGGCTCCTAGGAAAGACTTAGAAGACTGCATATAACTTGGTTTCAGGATGGTAGCCATATTGGTCTGCAGTAGAAGTGCTAGCACTTTAGAGTAGGGGTGTCAAACATACAGTTTGCAGGCCAGATCTGGCCTTTGCAAGGCTCCAATTTGTCCTGAGAGCAACTGACTCTGTGCTGCTTTCTGCTTCCTGTTTCTAACATCACAGGTCCTTTTGGCCAGCCTATCTCCTGCTTCAGAGGAGAGAAAGAAAGCCTTCCCTTGATTGGCTGAAGGCTCCTCACCCCTCCTCCTCTGGGGAGGGAGGGGGAGGGAAAGACCCAGAGTGGGGGGATGGCATCTCATGGGACTTTTAAGAAGACCAGCAACATTTTATTCCAGGTATAAGCTTTTGTATGCAAAGACACTTTTTCTTCTTCAGAGACAAGGAAGGAAAGAGATGGAGTACACGAGAGAGAGAGAGAGAGAGAGAGAGAGAGAGAGAGTCAGTCCTGTTTCTAAGACCAAAAAAGCACACTTCCTGCTTTAGAGAGTCCTGTGTTTAAGACCGAAAACATTGTATTCCAGGTATGAGAGAGAGAGAGAGAGAGAGAGAGAGAGTCCTGTGTTTAAGACCAAAAATGTTTTATTCCAAGTATAAGCTTTTGTGGGCAAGCACACTTCTTCAGAGAGAGAGGGAGGGAGGGGGAGAGAAAGAGCCAGAAAGAGCATGCCAGAGGGGGGAGGGAGTCCCATGGCACTTGGAGAGATCCCCCTTTCCATTCCTAACAGGGGGGGGGGGAGAAACCTAACAGCACAGCTTGCATTCCTTATTAGTGAAAGGGAGCAAGTGTACAGCAGCACCTTAATGATTAACAAAAATTGTGGCAGGGCATGAGCTTTCATGAGTTCTGAAATGTGAGTTCATCTGCCTTTATATCTTGGAGAGTGAAGTGATTTCAGATACCAAATGACAATAGCAGGCACTGGTAATAAGAGAAGAAACCTAGGTCTCAATTAAGTCCAGGAGTCTGCATTGTCTTGAGCTTTATGATCAGTTGCAATTCAGCATTCTCTCTTTCTAATCTCCCTTTCAAATTCCTTTGTAAGAGAACTGCTACTCCTAGGTCAGCAACTGAATGCCCTGAATTCCTGGAAGATTAAAATGTTCCCCCACTGGTTTTTGAATGTTGTGGTTTCTAATAGTGGTAGAAAGAGTAAGAGTCCAGTAGCACCTTTAAAGACTAACAAAACTATGCTTTTGTGACTTATTTCCATTTATTCTTTGCATCCTCCTGGACTAGGGTTGCCAGGTCTGGGTTGGAAAATACCTGGAGACTTTGGGGGTGGATCCAGGAGAGGGTGGGGTTTGGGGAGGGGAGGGGCCTCAGCATGGTACAATGCCATAGCATCCACCCTTCAAAGCAGCCATTTTCTCCACAGGAGCTGATCTCTGTCAATTGGAAATCAGTTGGGAAAGCGGGAGATCTCCAGGCCCCACCTGGAGGCTGGCAACCCTATCCTGGACCCAATCCTCCTGTACCAAATTGAGACCTTAGTTTCCAGTCTCATTACCAATGCTGATATCTTCATGCCTCTGTATAGCACACCAATGCTGATATCTCCACCCCTCTGCATATCACACCTAATCCAATCATGCCTGCTATTGCCATTCGGCATCTGAAATCATCTTTATAAAGTTTATATCTCCGGTAGCTTTTGTTACATTTTATGGAACACAAGGCCCAGCCCGACAAAGTGACATTTATATAACAAATGAGTTCAACACCTCTGCTTTAGAGATTTTCAGGGTATAAACTTCCAAGAGTTGAAGGGAGCTTTGATTCTCCAAAGCTTATGCTTCAAAAATCTTATTGGTCTCTAAGGTGCTATGGGACTTGGATATAACCTGGAAGGTTATGTTGCCTTACCCAGATATTGTGTCTGTTGAGGACAAACACAGACACTATTACCATAAAGAATGAAAAGGCTATTCAATGACACGTGAAATTAAGAAGAGTTTAGTAGAGGCCTACAAACTCAGTTTCAAGTAGCTGGATGTTAGCTTAAAGGACAACAAATGCAAATATGATTTGAGGAATGCCTTGCAAGAACTCACAGATCTGCTTGCATAATGGGTGGGGAAAATCCAGAGTTTAATTTTTGAACTGTGAAGTTCCCCCAAAGCAATCAAAAGTGGGGGGAAATGTGAAGGGAAAAAAGAAATCATCATTTTGATACCGCGTGCCCCTCACAGCGGTGGGTAGCAATCCGGCATCCAGCACGGGGGAAGATTCGGCGCTCAGCTCTGAACTCTTGAGCAGTGATGCATCTAAAGATATCATAATAATGAGTCGCATTGATGAGGCACTTGAAAGGGCTCCAAACATTGTCCCATTTTTCATTTAGTCACCCTTTAGCCTCCAATAATGACTGCTCTGAAAGAGACATGTCTGTAAGTACGGGCAAATTATTCACTTCCACTCAAGCGGCCGAAAGATAAGAGCAGTAAAAAGATTGGTACAGCGCTGGCTCTCTTAATGCAATGACAAGTAAACCTTCCAAGAAAATGAATGCGATAAGGACTGTAATGCAATTTGCCATTTCTAGAGCACGTTTACTATGCAAACTGTCATAATCGATAATTTTAAAAATAAGGTGGCACTGGAGGCTGTCAACATCTTACCCTCCCTGACATGGTAAAACGAAAGCAAAACCAGCAATGTTTCTAAATTGAGAGGTTTCGCAGCTGAAGCCTATGCTGAAGTCATGTACTGCTTTTGAAGGGTGAACTGCTTATGGTTATACACTCTGCACATGCTCAAGGGCTCTACTTGTGTTCCTTGCTAATCCCACTTGCACGAAGAAGAGAAGGATTGGATTTATACCCCACCCTTCACTTGAAGTCTCAGAGTGGTTTACAAACTCCTTTCCCTTCCCCTTCCCCCAACAGACACTCTGTGAGGTAGATGGGTCTGAGAGAGCTCTGAGAGAACTGCCCTTTCAAGGACAGCTCTGACAGAACTTTGGCTTGCCCAAGGTCATCCAGCAGCTGCAAGTGGAGGAGTGGGGAATCAAACCCGGTTCTCCCAGATTAGAGTCCGCACACTTAACCACTACACCAAACATGCTCAAAGGACCTTAGGGAGGAGTACCTGAGTTACATTATGTTATCCAGTACAGTTAAGAGTACAGTGATGCATAAGCCCCCCACATGATGGGGCAGGAATTTGACTGCAGACATCCCAAGACCGGGGCAGTATCCACTGCACCACTCTTTATATTCCATGGCTGAGTCCTAGCACTAAAAGCTAAAACTGAATTCCAAATTAATGTCATTCCACCATCAAAGCTTTAAAGACAGTTTTACAAACACAGTATCACAAACAGTACCCTCTCTAATCTGTTGAGTTGTGAGCAAAAATTCTGATTCATGAGATACTGGTATTAAAGCTGTGAGCAAGCAATTTGGCTACTGCATAAATTAGTATGCTCTGGAGCCATCCTTCCTGAGCTAAGACAAAAATATGTGAGCCAGAGGCTAAAAAACTGTGAGCTAGCTCACACTGACTCAGCTTAGAGGGAACACTGATCACAAAACATTCAATAACAATAAAAATAAGTCACAGGAGAAGAAATCCAGTGTGGCATAGTGATTGGACTGGAGCAGATCTGGGAGGCCTAGGTTTAAATCCCCCCTCTGCCATGAAGCTTGCTGAGTGATCTTTAGCCAGTCACACACACTCAGCTAAACCTTCGTCACAGGGTTGTGTGGATAATATGGCAGAGGGGGAGACCTAGAACTGTACTGTACAGAAATCAAAAATATGTAAGAGGCAGTCAAATCCAATAAAAACCTGGTTGCTAGCAAAAGCTGAGGCAAACAAGGACTTAGTTGTTAAAATAATAATGAATGTCCCATGTGAATTTGTCTGGGAAGGGCATTCCACAGCAGGGGCCAGTCCACAGAAAAGGCCAATAGCTATCTGCCTAGGGTTGCCAACCCCCATGTAGGGCCTGGAGATGTCCCAGAATTACAACTGATCTCCAGAGTACAGAGATAAGTTTCCCTGGAGAATATGACTGCTTTAGAAGATGGATTCTGTGGCCTTATATCCTACTGAGGTCCTCCCCCGTCTCCACCCTCGAAATCACCAGGAATTTCCCAATCCAAAGTTGGCAATCATATCTCTGCCTAACCTCCAAAGGTGGGGGCATCCAAAGAAAGTCCTCAAGAAAAGATCATAACTGATAGGCAGCTTCATACGGTAGAAATAAAGTCCTTCAGATACCTTGATCCCAGACTACTTTTAGGTTAAAATTAGTACATCAGCCTGTCAAGAAATAAACTGGAAGCCAGTGATTTGTTTTAAGTACAGTGACCATTTTTATGTGTTTCCCTTGGGGTAGACCTATTTTATTGCAATTTTAATTTAATTGTTTTATTTTGTTACTAGTAATAAGGCTTGTTGTGGAAATAAATACAATAAGCTCTAGAAAGAGGCTCTGGGAGAGTGCCCCGGCTTGGGCACTCAGTGTCAATTTGCTGTGGTGACCTCAGCAGGGTATAATGACACAGAGTCCACCGTTTTCTCCTGAGGAACTGATCTCTGTTTCCTGAAGAGCAGTTGTAATTTTGAGTGATCTCTAGCCCTCACCTGGAGACTGGCAACAATTGTTACCCAGAATGAAGTGTCTGGTTTGGAGGGGGGAGTCTATGGCATTGTACCTGTCTGAGGTCCCACCCCTCCTCAAGCCCCACCCTTTCCAGGCTCCATCCCTCAAATATCCAGGAATTTCCCACCTGGAGTTGGCAAGCCTATCTCCTTCCCAGCCAATAATCAACCTACCTTTATTTCCCTCTCACTCTTCAGCTTTCCATCTCCCCCCACCAACTGCAGCCTCTACCATGCTCTGAAGCAAGCCCTGACTGCTATGTCACATTGGATGTCATAGGGGGGCCATCTCAGCACAATATAAGGACACAGAGTCCACCATTTTCTCTAGGGGAACTGATCTCTGCCATCTGGGGAGCAGTTGTAATTCTGAGTGAACTCCTCACTTGGAGATTGGCAACAATGGTTCCCCAGGAAGAAAAGTAGTCTTTCTCTGCAATGGGGACCAAAGCAGCTTACATCATTCTCCTCTCCCCCTTTTGACTTGCACAACAATACTGTGAGGTAGGTTACGCTGAAAGACTTTGACTTGTCCAAAATCACCCACTCAGCAAGAACCTGGGTCTAGCAGAGCCTGCTCTGAAGCGCTGACTGCTACACCTAGGGTAGCCAACCTCAAGGTGGAGCATGAAGATCGCCAGGTATCACAACTGAACTCCAGACAACAGATCTCTCTCTCCCCCCCCCAGAGAAAATAACTGCCTTGGAGGGTGGCCTCTATGGCATTCTGTTCAGCTGAGGCCTCTCCCCTCCCACACCCTCGCTTCCGTAGACTCTACCATAAAATCTCCAGGAATCTCCCTACCTGTAGCTGGCAACCCTAATTAGGACTGGCCCCAATGAGTTTTCTCCCAAAGGCCAAAATATGTGTGGAAGGGGCCTTTTACTGATAGAACCAAGCTTGGTTGCCTAGCAATAGGCACTGAGGGGAAAGTTGGATTGCCACTTCTCAGTAGGGAAATACCTGGAGATTTGGGGGGGGGCGGATCCTGTGGAGGTGTCAGCTAGCTGCCATGTTTCAATTGTATTTTTCCTTCCCTGGCTCTGGCGCTACGGTGCATGCTTGCTTGCTGCTGTGCTCGCTTGCTGTAAACAGCTATAGGGAGGCGCTCCTGAGACAGTGTGAACTGGTGCTGCCAGACTGGGTTATCTGACTGACCTTGAGAAGGAGGGAGGGCTTGCATTCCACTGTTGGTGTGAATATTTCTGCTCTCATGCAATGTTCCCTCTAAGCTGTGGAGTCGTGTGAGCAAAAAATTCTACTTTGTGAGATCCTGGCATTAAAGCTGTGAGTGAGCCATTTGGCTACGGCATCAATCAGTTTGCTCTGGAGCTATCCTTCCTGAGCGAAGGCAAAAATGTGTGAGCCAGAGGCTAAAGAACTGTGAGCTGGCTCACACTAACTCAGCTTAGAGGGAACACTGCTCTCATGAGGCATGGAGACTCTCCCGTTCATTATGTAACCCCCCGCCGGGAGAATTCCCTTGCGCGTGCTTGGATTTAATTTGCTTAGCCATTTGCCTCACCCTGTTATATGTAGGGATGCATCCGCCCCATTGTCATTTCTAACAATATCCCTGTAGATCATGGCAACGGACATGTAGTCTAATAAAGCATAACACTTCCCTGGAAACGTGTGTGGAGATTTACTTGCTGTTGAACCTGACAGGAGGGCAGCATTGGGGAGGCAGAAGGACTCAGCAGGGCATAATGCCATAGAGTCTACCCTCCAAAGCAGCCATTTTCTCCAGGGGAACTGATCTCTGTTGTCTGGTATCACCTGGTATCACATCTGAACGGCAGACAACAGATCTCTTCTCCCCCCCCCCCCCCGGAAAAAATAACTGCTTTCAAGGGTGGCCTCTATGACATTCTATTCAGCTGAGGCCTCTCCCCTTCCCTTCCCAAACTCTGGCTTCCTTGGCGGGGGGTTTTTTCATTCTGGAAAGTGTTGCCTCAGCAAACCTGGCTTGGAGGCTAAAGGGTTTTGTCCCCTGAGGGAATCAATCGTCGAGCAAACAGTACCTATGTTCACCGGAATGAAGCAACTGTCTTCTGAGGAAAGTTTTGGCAGGCACCGCTTCTGTGGACAGGACTCAGGCAACGCAGCCTGTGGATAGGGACAGCTTCTAAGTGACACATCATGAAGCCAACTGATTTAGGAGCGTGTGGAATGTTCAGAAAGGGCGGGACTCAGGCACTGCAGCCAGTGGATAGGGACAGCTTCTGAGTGACACATTATGGAGTAAACTGATTTAGGAGTGTGTGCAATGTTCAGAAAGTTCCACCCCACTACTCAATTATATATAAGGAGAGATTGGAAGAGCAGACTTTGGTGCTTCGAACCCTTTGAGCATAACACAAGCACCAGATTATGGAAAGCCAATGGGCCTAATGAAAGAAGCATCACACAAAACTCAGGGCCATGTGATCTTTCCCCCAAGTCTGATGCAGAGATGGTGATCAGCCAAAATACAGCTTCTGCTATAGCCTGAAATGTGCTTGAATTACAAGGGGACTGTCTTTTTAGATTACTTGTTTAGAGGAATATAGGGACATGGTTTGGAACTGAAGGGTCTGAAAGAAGATGTACATGTTCAAAAATGACATGTGGTGCAGCCTTTCTAGAGCTTTACAGTTGCAAAATGCAAGTGTTGGATTGCACAACTGAATGTCTCCCATCATAAAAGTAGTAGACCTGTGCAAACCACACTTATCAAGAAGAGGATTTCTGGCCTAGCTTTCAAGAAGAAGAAGAAGAAGAAGAAGAAGAAGAAGAAGAAGAAGAAGAAGAAGAAGAAGAAGAAGAAGAAGAAGAAGAAGAAGAAGAAGAA
>NW_015174884.1:416725-439230 GCF_001447785.1 Gekko japonicus | reverse complement strand
ATACCCCGCCCTTCACTACCCAAAGGAGTCTCAGAGCGGCTTACAATCTCCTCTCCCTTCCCCTCCCCACAACAGACACCCTGTGAGGTGGGTGGGGCTGAGAGAACTCTGACAGAAACTGCTCTTTTTCAAGGACAGCTGTGCCAGAGCTTGTGACTTACCCAAGGTCACATCAGCAGGTGCAAGTGGAGGAGTGGGGAATCAAACCCGGTTCTCCCAGATTAGAGTCTGCACACTTAACCACTACACCAGATGCTCAGAGGTGATTGTTTTTTAAATTAAGCATTCAACCATGCCCCATCTGTAGTCTGATATAGAACAGTCCCATGTTTTTCTGCACATTTAGGTAATCTGTAACATATGTATTTCTTATTGCAGATCTATATAAAAGTGTTGGGCCATTCTATCACTGGTGTGCAGCAGCAGGACTCACATTTAAAGGCCATGCTAGATGTGTGGACAGAAGTACCATGGGGTTAGAGAGCTTCTGCATGAGGGCTCTTCAAGGACCTTGTTTGGTTCAGAGAAGGGATATAATGGGAAGTGAAGCCTGCCACACCTTATCATAAGGGCTGCAGTAGCTGCTGTTTACCATAGCATTTGAGTGGACTTGCACAAAATTAGGCTCCTAATGGCATATAAGGATATTTATAGAGAGAATTCATGCAAAATCAGATGGCTGTATCCCACTTGCTTTACAAAGGATGCTGCGGTGGCCACAAAGGCACATGTTTTTCACTGGTTCCTGATATGTGTTTTTTTTAAAGATTCTAGTCCTCTTTGCTTCAGAATGTAAACATTAAAATGTTAACTAGAAACAAGTCAGTCTTTGTTTAGTTTTAAGTCCATCGGTGGACACAGAAGAATGTAATTCTGTTTATGATTGCACTTTGCTTATAGTAAAGGTAAGCCTTTCAGAATGGCTTTTCACCTATCTAGGTACCTGACAGGTATCTCAGTAACCATCTTGTTAGTCATATGTGGTCCCACGGAAGTAAGTGGAGCTTAATTTTGTTGTGTCCAACTCCCATTTTTTTGTTTTTGGTGGAACCAAGAAGTGGCCCCATCCTTGTCTACACATACAGTGGAATGAGGTGGTACTTAGGTGGCAGGTGTCATGTTCACAAGTTACAATGGATGTATGTACAACCTAGCCCTTTTCACAGGTCACAGTGACCACCATACATCCTGCCTGTATGTGCAAACATCTGTTTCTAAGAAAGAGCCAACAAGTGTTCACTTTGTGAATGAAACCAGGGACCAGTACCTGAATAAGTGTGGGGTTCGTATCACATGCCATGATAAACAGGCTAGGTTCCACCTCTCTCCAAGAGCAACCAATGAGAGCTGACAGAATGTTGAAAGAGGGAGACTTGAAAAACAGCAGTTGAGAATGGCAGTTAGGAGTCAGAAGCAGAGAAAATGGCAGATTAGGATTAGGGTTGCTAGGTCTTACGTGGCTGCTGGTGGGAGGTCCCTCTCTGTTCCCGGGACTTTTTGGTGTGCGCACTTTGCCCCCAATCCACAGCTGCCCATTGGAGCCCCACCCCCCAAGAGCCCCATTCGCACCAACATGCCCGGCACAATGATGTGACCCAGAGGTGACATCATCGCACAGGGCACATTGCAGGGGGATGCTCTAGTGTTTAAGAAAAACTCTATGGTAACCATAGAGTTTTTTCTGAAATGCTAGAGCGTCCCTCATGTAATGTGCCCTGCGTGATGACGTCACCTCCGGGTCACATCATTGTGCCGGGCATGTTGGTGCGAATGGGGCTCTTGGGGGGTGGGGCTCCGATGGGCGACTGTGGATTGGAGGCCCTGAAAGCAGGTGAACCCTTGCCCTCCTCAGAGGAATGGCAACTCTAATTAGGATGGATGTGGGGAGGAGGATGTCTGACAGAGTAGACCTGTGCAGAAGAGCTGTGTAGAGCAGGCTGAAAATAGTCAGTTTGTAACCAAAGGATCCCAGTTGTAGGAATAGGACCTCAGTTCAAAAGTTCAGTGGAAGTGAAACATGATTATTTATACCTTATTCTCCTCAGTGTTATGTTCTTTTCATAAATAAAAGTGTGTGACCAAGGGAAATGAGCACACACACTCACAATTCAATATCTCAGTCTATACATATATTATAGGATATGAATAAATGGTGGCAGTGAGTGATTGGAACAATGTTTGAGCCCCAACCCCAATAGTTCTTTGTGAGTGAAAGTTTGTTATTGAAGGGGGCTAAGGGCTACCCTGTCTGTAGATGTCTCTGGGCAGGGCTCTTTTTGTAGAAAAAGCCCAGCAGGAACTCATTAGCATAATAGGCCACACCCAACAGCAGGAACTCATTAGCATATTGGGCCACACCCCTGACAGCACAGCTCATTAGCACATTAGGCTGCACCCACATGTTACCAGAAGTGTGGTCATCTAGCCACAACCACCTTTTGCTTGTTATTCTGTTTACCTTGTTTGTTGTCAAAACCCAGGGCCTTTTTTTGTAGCAGAACTCCTTTGCATGTTAGGCCACACACCCCTAATGTAGCCAGTCCTAATGAGTTTCTGCTGTTGGGTGTGGCCTATTATGCTAATGAGTTCCTGCTGGGCGTGGCCAACTTGGGAGCCAGCCGGAACTCCGTTCCTGTGGGTTCCTGCAGAAAAATAGCCCTGTCTCTGGGAGTGAGAGAGGGGACCTGAGGTGTGAAATGGGTGGCTTGTGACATCCTGTCCTACTTGTAACCCATAACCTGAGTGAGAGGTTTGAGAGAGTGGTAGGCATTGAGTGTAGAAGGGGCATCACACATGCATTGACTGTAACATGAGAATTACTCAACACACATAACAAACAACAATCAATTATTCTCTGTACATGGAATGTATGTGTGTATGTGTGTTCACTATAATTTGTGAACAGGGATTCTTTGTACACGTACCCTTGATTTTTCTTTATACATGCATTGAACAATCCTCATGTAACGTTCAATGCATGTACAATTCAATATATGATTTAAACCCCACATTTATCTAGGTATTTGTCCCCAGTCTCATTCGCAAAGTGAATGTGTTGGCTCTGTCTTAAAAAAGATGTACGTACATACAAGCTGGATGTACATGTGTCTACTGTAACGTGTGAACGGGGCTAGACTGCTGAGGTAGTAGAATGGACTGTACCACTTCTGACTGCAAGAGAAATTTTACATTTTCAAAATTCCTCTACTTTTATAATGCCTTGTAATTGGAAAACTATCATCATATGCAAAGGACTAGGCTAGAGCCTGTCTCCCTGAGGTGTGATTTTTATTTTATTTGCATGGTGTTATAGACAGGGGGGAGCATTAAAACTCTGACCCCCCCCACATCTGCACTCTGACATGGTACAGCCCATTCCTATTGCCTCAGGTTACAAGTCTGCTGCCCGTGGAGACAAAGCCTCAATGGGGTTGGGGGGAGGCTGGATTGTGCTGTCCTCTTTGTGACAGGCCTCACGCCTTCCATAGTGTCTTTCTCGATGCGGTTTCCATGCATCTTGACGCTATTGCTCAGGTTGTTTCAGAATCTGAAAATCCAAGAAATATATTCACAGATGTTCCCTTGTTTATTTGTTGACTCTGTGTAATTTGTTTGCCCTAATTTGTTTTTGTCTGTCAAGGGACTTCCCTTTTTAATTTCCCTTTCTCTGTTTACCACTCTTTGTGGAGCAGCGGTCTGTTAAGCTGTGAGAGGCACATGCCAAATTAAAAAAAAAAGGCATTGCAGATTGTTTTAAGCATAGGCTGCCCCTTTGGGCCTAAAGGCCTTGCTTGAAGCCTGCACCTGCTCCTCCTCCAGAGACCCAGGGCTCCTGATCTTTATCCCCTGCCTTTAAGCTGCCTGATTCCTATTATCCAAAGTCAAACAGCGTTCTCTACATTCACGCCTCCAGCACTTGGCATGAAATTAATAAGCCTGGCTGATATATTTCCCTGGAAGCCTGCCACTCTTTAACAGTGGTGTTAGATTAAAAATTTTGGCATGGTTAATGAACAGGGAAAAGCCGGAGCCAAAAGTTTCATGCAGCAATGCAAAGATTTGGGAGGGGGGGGGGTTATGAAAAGAATATCAACTTTGTTCACATTTTCTGAATGCCATCCTAATTACAGAGCTAGACGACACACACAACAGAACAGACAGAGCTGGAAGAAAGGGCATGTTCTCATCCTGCCCTTGTATATAGATTTTTATCGCCGGTTTTTTCAATTGTGCACTATTCTGCTATATTATCTCAAAAAGCAATAATAGCTGTTTGTGCTCAGAAAGACCAGCACTCTCTTAGTAGCAGCCACAAAAAGGCCCATGCCAGAAAACTTGGATTTTTGTTTGAATGGTAAGCAAGTACTTCCCTAAACTTTCTGAGCATTAAGACATCAGAGTCTATGAACCAAAGGCAGAATTCAGCTTAGGATGTGATCTGAAGCCCACATCATTGCAAGGATTTGCCACTGAAGTCAAGAGAACCTACTACCAAGCCAATGCATTTAGGTCTGGGGGACCAGATTTGGATCCCAATGAACTCAGAAGATAGGCTTTTAAAAATGTCCCAATGAGTCCCTATTTATTTAATTAATAAAGAAGCATTAAACTGAACATGTATCATGGAAGGTAAGGTTGTATGTCTTTAAAGGAAGACAAATCCCATTTATCATCTCTGGGAAGATTTGCCAACCTCCTGGCGGTGCCTGGAGATCTCCCGGAAGTACAACTGATCTCCAGACTACAGAGATCAGTTCCCCTGGAGAAAATGGCTGCTTTGCAGGGTGGACTCTGAAGAATCACAGGACTCTGTGGCATTATACCCAGCAGAAGTCTCCCTTCTCCAGACCCTGCTTTTCCCTGCTTCCCTAAATCTCCACAGAGTTGGCAACTTCAGGAAAGAACCATGTTTGTGCTTCTGCTGTAGGCGGTCTTTGTCTCTCTTGGACTCTGAGGGCTGGTTCATACATGCATATCGTCCATGGCTGTAACAACTGCTGATGATTAACATATATAAATAAGCCGTTGTAGATCTAACTTAATAGCTAGAATGTTCATCTCATTACCTGATGTCACCTCCAAAACGTTTCATGGACATTAGTTCACATATTTTGACTGTCCAGTTACTGAACGATCTACATGCATGTGTAAGCCCACCCTCTGGCAACTTTTCTCCTCAGCTGCCCTTCTCAAAACCCATTTTTTTTTAGCAAAACCCAACTCTGCTTGCTCTTTCACTGCCATCTAATTCTATGTACCTCAGTGTTCTTATTCACAGGTCCGATAGTAGTCTCCCCTCCATTTTGTATTGTTTATCTGATGAATTGCTTCAGTGTACTGTGCAGTACATAGCACTCTGTATATTACATACCAAGAGGGAAAGTTATATTTCAATATGTTCATAGTGTGTTTTTCTAAATTGTTTTGATTTTGCTTTTAACATCAGCATTAGCAGCTAATAGTGATCATATAGTTCATCCTGAATAATGGTCCTGGTTTTGGCCATATATAGCTGTGAAATTCACAAGGAAATATTAGGAGCTTTTACCTTCAGTGGCCAAAAAAGGGGAGGGGTGTTAACTCACTATCAAGGTAACCAATAGAACATTCATGTGTAGACAGACAGTGCTATTACCTTGAAGGAAACTAGGAATGTCATGAACTACTGCATCCAGGATATCTGCTTTACAAAGAACCTGGATCTTTCCATGAGCCACCTGTTGTAATAACACCACACAAATAGAAAAGTAGTGTTGGCTACTCATATTATGGTCAAAATTAATAACGCACGATAAGCCTGTACTACCTGATATAAAAAGTTGGCATCTCCTGAAATAACCACAAGAACAGAGAGATAGTTTTTTATATATGTTACAAACAAAAAGTTTAAAATAATACTAAGCAATATATAGAGTGTACCTTAAGAAAAAGAGTCATAACTGTTATTTTAAAATCATTATCCTAAATTGTTCATAATTTGGTATGCTTTGGTATGCTCTTAAAATGAAAAAGTGCATTGATATTGTTGTTGTTGTTCAGTCGCGCAGTCGAGTCCCACTCTTTGCGACCCCATGGACAAGATCACGCCAGGCCTTCCTGTCTTCTGCCGTCCTCTGAAGTTGGCTCAATTCCATGTTCGTTGAATCTATGACACTGTCTAACCACCTCATCCTTTGCCGTCCCCGTCTTCTTTGACCTTCAATCTTTCCCATCTCCAGTGAGTGCTCCCTTCTCATTTGGTGGCCAAAGTATTTGAGCTTCAGTTTCATTATCTGGCCTTCCAGGGAACAGTCAGGGTTGATTTCTTTTAGGATTGACTGATTTGATCTTCTTGCAGTCCAAGGGACTCTCAAAAGATTTCTCCAGCACAATAGTTCAAAAGAATCTATTCTTCGGCGCTTGGCCTTCCTTATAGTCCAACTCTTTCAGCCATACATGACTACTGGGATATACATGATATACTAAGAAATTATTGTAATTAAGTTGAGAAGATACTCTACTCTTGTTCTGTGTATCAGGTATCAGAACTGGGTCCTCAACAAAGATAAAATGTAAAAACTGATGATGATTAATGACTTTCTGATTTCTTGACACCCCCCTTTTTTCTTTTCTGTACCCTTTCAACTATATAATAAAATATATATTTTAAAAGTAATGTCAGCTTGTGTCAGCTTGTGGTAGTATGGCTTAAATCCAGTCAAAAATAGAGAAGGATTGATTGGTTTTAGATATAAGGAACAAGAACACGATTCTCAGTAACATGAAACAAAACCAAAAACATTTATAGTTAAATCCTACATATTTACTCTTTATAATAAACAGATCATTACTCTTGTGTTGGATAGATGCTGGTTTTGTGGTCCAGACTTGCAGTCAGAACAATCCAGATTTCTGACAGTTTTTCACAGTCCAAGGTGAAGCCCTCTTGGGTGGAGCCAGGTTTGCCTTTGTGGAAGATGTTATCTGACACTGAAGATGATAAAAAATGAAAATAAAGACTTATCTTGGATTTGGTACCCCACAGAAAATGTGTAGCAAATTTCAAAAGTGGAGGGAAGTTGACCCAGGGGGTGGTGGTGGTTGGCTCATGCTTCCAGCATAGTTGAGGCACTTTCTTTTAAAACAAGGAGGAAATTACAAGATTACTTAATTTATTTTGCTGGATCCTCAACTTTACTCAAGTTATAGAAATGGGTCTTTGAGGAAAAAAGGACACCTTTGTTTATAAATAAACAATCATTGCTGTTTCAATGAAAATCTCATATAAGTATTGTGTTCTTCGAAAGTCTCATCTAGGTTTGCAAAATATAAAACCCAAACAATCCCTGATGGCTATATCATAATAAAATGAAGAAGGTCTTATTCCCTCTACAGCAAATTGAAGCCAGTCTGAAAATTCTTTTGTCAAAAAAACTGCAGTATTGTGAAGGTGCTAGTTCCTTCAAAGAAATTGCAGGATGCCTCTTTTGGCTATTAAATATGTTTAAACCAATTAAATTTTGTACAGTAGATATGTAGTTTAGGGGCATGCATTTTCTTGCAGCATTCCTCTCAGTGTTTTGTGAGACATCATGAGGAACAATGTCTCTATCATACTTACTGCCTGACAAAGCCAGGTGGTGTGGTGTGGGTCTGCTCTTGAAAGTAAATTGTTTTTATTTGTTCCTTGTCTTCTGTAGCCCCTCATTGTATGCCTTTACAAAGGGAAACAGGGAAAAAATGCAGTGGCACAGTGTAGCTGTGGACCATAAAAATCCTGAGTTCAGTAGAATCCAACTTTAGTTCTAGTAACCAAAAGACTGCTTCTAATATCAACTTAACTGTTAAGTCAGCTACTTAACAAGAGTCAGAGAGTGATTTCAGCCAGTGATTCAACTTTAATGAACAACGCTTAACACAACCAGAACAGAACAACCAGAACAACTTGTGCATTGCAGCTGAGCTCCTTTTAAACTCTCCCAGGCTAATGTAGCCACACCCTACTGTACCTAACAACCAATAGGATAGTAAAGATAAAGTCCAATCACAGACGTTCCCTCTCAGGGAACTGGATGTTAGGTGATTGGTCACCTCTTCCTGGGCTACCAATAGGAATTGAGGAATTAGGATCCTTGCCCAGGACGAAGCTTTGCATGGTGTTCCAATGAGTGAGTTCACATACAGTTTACATTGAATTGAATACACCACATTAACTAATTGTGAATGGTGGTCACAGAGTGTGGATTAACAAATGAGCGAAATGGAACAGGGCCAGATAGGGGGGATGTCTTGATAAACTTGAAGGAAGCCCCAGGTTTGCAGAAAAATCTGAAATCTAAAAATAATATTTTGGGTGATTACAAGTCTCCAAAATAATAGAACCAGTAGGTTTTTTTTAATGCTCACAGGATGTTGCTAGGCAACCTAGAGGAGAGGTAGCAGGGGTGGACTTGAAGGCCAAAACAGCCCTGGGAAAGATCCCATTCCCCTCCCTGACATGTCTTCTGGTGGAGGAGGAACTGCCTGGAGCAGGCCTGGCAGAGACCACCAGAGACTCACTATCTACACCAGGGTTGCCATCAATGCTCCCTTTAAGCTGTGGAGGTTATTTGGGACTTTTTCCATATGAATTTGGGACTTTTTCCATATGTAAAGCTGATGCTTTGCAACTGAGACATGCCCCCCTTCCTGATTCCACTGGTAGCAGAACTTATGTAGAAGCAATTGTGTATGTACAACCCACTGCTGCACACAACAATCACTGGGCCTTTATCGATTTGTACTGCTTGTGATCAAGTTGCCTATTCAAAGATAAAATTCCTGGAAAGGGTAGCAGAACTCCTCTGTCCAAAGTTTTTTTTTTTTTTTAAGGCACAGAAAAGTATAGAAAGGTACCAAAAAATGATTTCAAGAACTGAATCTTGAGTAGAAATTTAGACAAACTCTTTACCTAAAGCCAAGAGGGTTTCTTCTGCCTTCAGGGAAAATAACCTCCTTTATGTGGTTGTCGACGAAACGTTTCCTCCCTTTCCTGCCCATTTATCTTCCAAATCTTTGAATATGTTGCCTTCTACTTCCACCTAGACTTCCCTTCTCTCACCTTTCCCCCCTATCCCATTAAATGCAGATTTCTTTGTCATTGTATTAAAGATACCAGAAGGATCAGCAAAAATTACCACAGCAGGTCATATTATTTGGAGATTTTATTCTCTCAGCTTTTCCTCCAGTTTTGTCTCGCCATTGTTAAAAATTTGTATTTTGGAGGTTTTTGCCATTTTTACTGCATAAATGGAATGCATTGTTAGAAGATGAGAATCATTACACTTCTTGGTTCTGTCTCTTGGTTCTGTCTCTCATTTACTTCTTAAATCTCACCCATCTTTTTCAAGTTAAGTTTGGTAATTTGCCAGCTGATAGTAAAAGCACAATGACAATAAGTAGGAAAATATGAATTCTATGCGATATCTAAAAATTCATGTATGCTTTTTTTAAAAGTCTGAATCTATCCCTTGACAAAAGCCACACCTTCATCCACATTCCACATGGGAAATTTTTAGTGCCTATGGACCAAGCCAATTAAAAAAAAAAGTAAGGAGAAAATAATTACAAAAGTAAGAAAGAAAATTGCTCAGAAAACTATATTTATATTTATTTTTATATTTGCAGATACTTTATTTTTCAAACATATTGGCCACAAAAAATGAGAATGAAACATGTGCTTCATTTTCTCCCACTGGAATCAATGGGGCTTAAGAGTACTTAACTTTGGCTTTGCCCTCAAGCCAGATACAGAGAAGCAGAGGAGTCAGCTTTATTCTGTCATACTCAGAGGATTTTTTCTCTGTTGGCTTGAACAATGACCCAGGGAAAATGGCACCATCCCATGTACCAGTTCTGCTTTTCCCCCCCTGTGACCAGGCATTCATGCCACCAGCAGTCTTGCTCTCTTTTATTGTTACTTTTGGAGAATGGCTCATGTTTTGTTCAACTGCTGAACATTGACCTTTTGGTAACAAAATGATTAATCTTCTCGGAGCTAAGAGTATTCAGCATCTACCTTCAGTAAAAATTAAACAAAACAAAACAAATCCACCATATCCACCTGATTCAAGCACACTCGCCTTCTCACCTCTCCTTTGCTGGAACACTGAGGGACACACACATGGAAGATGCCATGCACCATCCCTTGGGCATCCCTGACACCCTGCCAGGATTCCAATTGGCTTCAGCTATAGGGGCAGATGCTTGGCAGCATCTCTCGGCAGGAACTGTGAAACTGAGTGGTGTCTGTCTATCAGTGAGAGAAGGCAGGGCACGAGTCGTGCTGTGCTATGAAAGCCAGGGTTATGATAGGTGTTCCAAACGCTTGGCTCTCAGCTCCTCAGCAGTAGCACTTCCATGTAATTTAGCACCCATGCCCCACAGCCTTTGAATCCACTGCTAGCAAAATCTGCTGCTTTGATTTTTAAACCATTCCCACAAACACTTTCTATCATAGAGGGTTGCTCCCATTGCCTGTGTGAATCAAATAAGTTGTGTGGCTTTCTGCCTCTTATGGGGGCCCTCAAGATACATTACAAATGGCCTTCAAATTAGCACTCTGTTGATTTAGCTAGCAGCTGGCTTTGTACCATCTGTTCTGTAAACACACTGGAATGTCCAAGATCTTTTAATTTCAGGTAGTACTGACGGTCAGAGTTTAATGCTATGTTGGGGGGGCAGCTATTACTTGTGGTGAAATGCTCTATTTTTTATTTGTCTCAAGCAAAAAACAGCTATCTTCTAACTGAGGAAATGTAATAGAATTACTAAAAAGGCCATGTAATGCTATCTAGATCTGAATTTAATTCACATAAAATATCTCTTTTCCTGTATATAGATCTACTGTTTAGTCACTAGATGAATTCAAGTAATCTAAATAAAAAGATGCTTTGGTCTTTGACAGATGTGAACCCAGTCCAGTGTAGAGGGGAGTAAACTGCGTCGGCAGTGAAGATAATCCTGAAGTGAAGTGCTCTACTACTAGTTACTGCGCTCGAATAAACTACTGTGGTTTGCAAAGGCACATGCAAGATGCTTCATGTACACTGAGAGTGCAATCCTAAGCATGGGTAAAGGTAAAGGTTCCCTTGCTCGAAAGCCAGTCGAATCCGACTCTAGGGTTGCAGTGCTCATCTCCGTTTCAAAGCCGAAGAACCAGCACTGTCCGAAGACGTTTCCGTGGTCATGTAGCCGGCATGACTAAACACCAAGGTGCACAGAACGCTGTTACCTTCCCACCAAAGCGGTACCTATTTATCTACTTGCAATTTCTTGCTTTCGAACTGCTAGGTTGGCAGGAGCTGGAACTAGAGATGGAGCTCACTCCATCATGCGGCACCCGGGTCTCGAACTGCTGAACTACTGACCTTCCACAGCCTGCAGTTCAGTGTCTTAACCACTTGAGCCACTCTGATGTAAATCCCACTGAGTTAAATAGCACTGACTTACTATTAAGTGTGCTTAGGATTGCAACCTGAATGACATACAGAAGTAATCACAGCAAGTAAGGCTGGTTTCAGTCAATCAGCTCTAAATGGATGTACAGAGATAGGTCTACCAGAATCTTGTTTGGCTGCCTAAGCAGGTCCAACCTGTGAAGAGGCCTGTCACAACTCAGGTGGGGTGTCACCTGACACTGCCACCACTCTGGATTTAGGTTCCCTTGAGAAGGCCCAGAGTATCCTCCCAAGACCTTCAGACCTCCCTTTAGGCTGAATAACAGGCGTGAGGACCAGGCAGAGTAAAACAAGGAAAAGGTTTATTTTATAGGAGGTCAAACAACAAGGTGCAGAATAACAGTAAGTGGGTGAAAAGAAAAGAAATAAAATGCCCATACGCGTCTAAGGCCCCGTTCACACGAGGCGATTTGGCCCGGGAACGGTACAGTTTGGAGGCGGATCAAAGCAGCGCGATCACACCACAACATCTGGGAAGCGTTCTGCTTCCGCCTCCAAACTGGCCCAAACCCGGGAAGAACCGCCTCAAACTGAACCACCTACCTCGGTGGTTCAAACGGATGAGGCGCCTCTTCCCGGGCGTCTGATCGCCGGCGCTCCGTTTGATCGCGCCGGGGAGAAAAGGCGGCTCGGCCGGGGGATCCGTGGGATCCCGCCGAGCCGTATCAACGTTGGCGCGGCTTTTAAAAGCCGCGCTTTAAAGGGCTTTTCCCCTGCCGTGTGGCAGGGGCCTAAATATACTTTCCCTAGCTCACTATCTCAAGTGGCCTTACACTACTCACCCCTCCCTCAGGATGAGGGTTTTTCCTCTGCAGCAACCTCTCTTCTGGCTCTGCCCTCTGTAAGAAAGAACAGCTCTTCCTGCTGCTCCAGAAATTTTATTCCCAGCCCTCCTCTTTTCCTATTGGTCCATTTTGGCTCCAAAACCTCCCAGGGGCTTCTGGGAGTTGTAGGCCCAGCTCATGTTTCTAATAGGAATGACAGCCTCATCCAGCTTTGAGTCTCGCTTTTTAAAATGTTTGGAAATGCTGCCTATCAAAACTATGTCATCTGACCTGCTTAGACTCAGTTACAATGGAGTGGGTGTCCAGGTGCATCCCTGTAGGATCTAAATAAGGCTGTGATCACACTGGCGGCTTGGCACCATATGGTGCTGCCTCTAATTAAACTGGGTTAAAGTGTAGTGGGATATATCAGCCACACAGCACACCCTGCTGTGGGTTACCCACGGAGACATCCCGTGGTAAAGCATCCACATTATTGTGGCGCCTCAGCCAGGAAGCGAACGACAAAAAAAACCCCAAAAACCATGTGTGTGCGTAGTGCGCATGCGCACATAGGCAATTCTTTTTAAAAACTGCCTCCGTAGCAGCAGAATGGATCTGCAGGTTCACACTGCCAAATCCATTCTGCGCACGCTTCCCCGTGTTCAGCCATCCAGCCATGTGCAATGAATGTGCAGGGAAACAAAAACACCCCTTTGGAGGTGGTGGCTTTTTAACCCAGTTCCAACTCGTCCTCTGACGGGGTGAGTACACCCAGGGAATGCCTGACAGATGTGGCTGTGTGATCGTGCCCATTTAATTCGTTTGTAAAATGTGCCTATATCGGGCCAAACTGGCAGTCTGAACACAACCTAAGTTTGGCAAGCACTGACCCTTAAATGTTAAATGTGTTGTCTTCTCTCAGCCATCTTTCTTGGACACTAAAGCAGAGGATTCTTACCCTCAAATGGGTAAGATTTTTTTTTAGTGTTGTCAGCTAAAATGAACTCCTCTGTTTAAGCTTTCCGGCGATGCCCTAGTGAAGCAATGGCATTGAAAACAGGAGTTGTTTTCGTAGGAGTCCACTTTGTGTTTTTCGCCCCGAGCACTGCCTCCAGCCACTTGCACTTGCTTAAGAGGATCATTTGCTACCGATGTTTGCTTCGAGCATCAGCACAATGTGATGGTGTTGGAAAATAAACAAAGTTAATGGCCAGGCATGTGGCCAGCAGGGATTACTGGTAACATTAATATTCCTTGTTTGTTCATGACTTTTCAGAATTCTAACCTGAAGCCTATTAATAGCAGGGGTGATTTTCATAGCCCAAACTCCTGAATCCACATAGGACCTCAATGGTCAACAGGACCTCAGTCTGAAGGACAATATCAGACATTATATAAGGAGTCCCAGCAGAAGCCTTGCCTGTCATGTAATTTCTGCTCTTGCCACTGTAAACTAAACTTCCCATCCTTTCTGATTGTTCACAAGCAAGGAGAGCATTTTATGTCCTTTTAAATTTAATTGATAGCAGCCTTTCTGAAACAACTTTTACTTTTCAGTTCTTGTTGCTTTATGGACCTTGAGTTGCATGGATAATCCCACACTAATGTGTAGCATGCCAAAGTGAACACATATAGTGGCCTGCTGAGAATCTGACAAACCTTCTGTTAATGCAAGATTGGCAAGGAGTTATCATACATGTGGACATTTTTGTTCTTGGGGGTACCTTTTTATGTTATATTTAACACTAGCCTGATACCCATGCTTCGCTATGGTATTTAAGTTCCATAAATCCAGTTATAATACTGATGATGTGAAATTTGAAATGTGTCATTTGTTGTAGGAATTCTAATGGAGAAGATTGTAGTGTAAGAAATGAAGTGAGACATACGCACTTCTTTCTCTCTCTACTGAAGGACCTCTCTCTAGACCACATTGGTGGTTCTGCCCTCAGGTGCTAGGATCACCAGGCTGCTTGATGAGCTCACTCTCAAGCAGGCCACATAAAACTGTCCATTTAAGAACCAGTTGTCTGTTAAGTCAACTCTTGCTACTTTCCACGAAAGTGATGGCCACTCTACTTGTGTTCCTGGATTGTTTTGCTCATATGGAGACTGTGTTGTTTTGAGCACCTCAGGGTGATCTTGCTGGTACTTGGCCTGTGCAGCTCAGTGCACTGCAGGAGTACTATGTGCAAATGTCTTTGCCGCATTCCTAAGTTGCCTCCTCCTTGTAGCATTGGTGTATCTGGCTTGACATTTGCCAGGAGCTTTCTTGGGGGCAGTAAAAGGTGAGAGGTGTGAGGGAGAGTTGGTGTGAGGGAGTGGTGATGTGGTGGACATTTCTTCAGGTTCATGAGGGAGGCACGCATTTGTCAACATAAGTAAATCTCCACACACGTTTCCAGGGAATCATTATGCTTTATTAGACTACAGGTCTGTTGCCATGGTTTACAGGTATATTGTTAGGAATGACGATGGGGCAGATGCATCCCTACATATAACAGGATGAGGCAAATGGCTAAGCAAATGAAATCCAAGCAAGCATGTGCCGTAGCGCCAGAGTCAGGGAAGGAAAAATACAATTGAAACATGGAAGCTAGATGACAGCATTGAAATGGCTCCTAGAAATGTCCTTTACTATCATCCCATAAACATTCATACCCTGGCCCTGCTCCTACACCTGACAGAAACCGGCCTGTCTGGTGTTGAGGGGGATTGTATTTAAAGGCATTGGGGAGGCTGGGCCAGCAGCAGTGCTAAGGCAATCCTGCTGAGCAAACCTCCCCGGCGGCTGTAAGCATTCCACCTCCTCTCCTACACCTGACAGGCAGTTGCTTGTCCAGTGTAGGACAAGGAGGGGGGAGGAGTATTAGAAGCCACTGTGGAGGCAGGGCTGGCAGGATCACTAACGCGTTACTGCTGGGGCAGGCTCCCTCATGGCCTTAAGCACCCTGCAACCACTGCTGCATCTGACAGGCAACCGCCTGTTAGGTATAGGAGGTGGGTGTGTGTGTTGGAAGCCATCAGAGAGGCTGGGCTAGCAGCATTGCTAAGGTGATCCTGCTGGGGTGACATCCCTGATGGATTAAAGTACCCTGGTTCTGCTCCTACACCTGACAGACACCGGCCTGTCTGGTGTTGGGGGGGTTGTATTTAAAGGCATCAGGGAGGCTGGGCCAGCAGCAGTGCTAAGGTGATCCTGCTGAGCAAACCTCCCCAGCAGCTGTAAGCATCCCACCTCCTCTCCTACACCTGACAGGCAGCTGCCTGTCCAGTGTAAGAGGGGAAGGGGGAGGAATATTAGAAGCCACTATGGAGGTGGGACTGCCTGTTAGGTGTAGGAGGTGGGGGGAGTGTGTTGGAAGCCATTAGAGAGGCTGGGCCAGCAGCATTACTGCACCTCACAGGTGGTTGTTGGCCATTCCTGATTTCCTCAACTGTCGTTAGCTGTCCACAGTCTCCAGTAAATGTTGTTTTTTACCTCAGGACACTGAGCTCTGCAGCTGACCAATCAGATAGTGGGGCGAAGGTTGCAAGGAAGCAGCAGCCTGGCAGCCGCATAGGAATCAGTGGGGGAGCTCATTTTACCCCTTTTGACCCCCTTAGAGGTCGAATTGCTAAAAATCCCTTCATAGTGAGCACCTACGTCATGGTAGGAGCACTTTCCCCAAATTTGGTGTTTCTAGGTCCAGGGGTTTGACCTGGGCATTGATTTTATGTTGAGGGGACTTTCTTTTATATAGATAAATAGATGGGTGATTCATTGTTAATCCTAGAATGTAACCCTTTGTACTTGCTGCTCACAGAATACGTGTGTGTGTGTGTGTGTGTGTGTGTGTGTGTGTTCCCCTTCTCTGAAGAAATTAAGGATGCACACTTCCCGACTTGTGTAACATATTATATATGCTCTTCCCACAGGCTTGGTCTATGAGGTAACAGTGCTATGTACAATGGTTTCATCAGAGCTCCATGTACCCAGAACCAAGACAATCATATTTAGGTATCAAGAGTTTTATGATCATATTTTACTCTTCTTGCTACAGAGTGGGAGTGGTAAAATTGGCCAATTGGATATTATTAGCCAGGGTAACTAAAGTGGAAGTACTCTGATACAGCTGGTCTGTGATAACCAGTTGATAGGACTAACAATAAGAATAGTGCAGGGCTATTGGCTATTTCCATCATAGCCTGTTCGTAAGCTTCTAGAAGGAAGAGGAGGAGGAGGATATTGGATTTATACCCCACACTTCACTACCCAAAGGAATCTCAGAGTGGCTTCCTATCCCTTCCCCTCCCCACAACAGACACCCTGCGAGGTAGGTGGGGCTGAGAGAGCTCTCCTGAGAATTGCCCTTGAGAGAACAGCTCTGAACGAACCTATGACTGATCCAAGGTTACACCAGAAGCTGTGCGTGGAGGAGTGGGGAATCAAACCCAGTTCTCCCAGATTAGCGTCCGCACTCTTAACCACTACACCAAACTGGTGCCAGGCCATCACTGGAGACAGAATGCTGGATCAGAAATACTTGGGGTCTGATTTAGCAATTCAGTTCTCGTGTCATTATGGGAAATAAAGCCTCTCCAATGTGAGTGGACTTCTTAACACATGACACTAGTATGGTAGTGTGAATGTGCCTCTGGTTTTCATGAGCAAGGCTGAAGGCAGCACTTGACTGCAGCATCCTGTGGGTTTCCCCTAAGATAGAGATACATAGGTTTGTTGGTTTGTTTGTTTAAAACATTTGGATGCCACCTTTCCAACCAATTAGGGTCATCAAGGTGGTGAATAATTAAAGAGATATTAAAAATCAAATATAATATTTATTTAAAATATTTATTAGCTGCCTTTCTTCCTTATGGAACTCAAAGTAGCTTAGAATATTGACAAAATACATTAAAACATTTTAAAAACATAAAAAACTAGAATTTAAAATCACAATTCAGGACTGCTTTAATTAAATGCAGGCGTAAATAAAGCAATCTTCAGCTGCCTCCTAAAGATCAAATGTGTGGGAGCCAGGTGCACCCCTCTGGGAGGTTGTTCCAAAATCATGGGGCTGCCACTGAAAAGGCCCTCTCTTGAATGCACCAAATGAGCTTTGATTGATAGGACAGTTATGAGCGCCTCTTCCTGTGATCTTAATTCCCGGGCAGGAACATATGGAAGAAGATGGTCCTTCAGATACCCTGGTCCCAAGACATGTAAAGCTTTCAAGGTCAAAACCAATGCCTTGAATTTGGCTCAGGAGTAGATCAGTAGCCAATAAAATTGCTGTAAGAGCAAGGGCACATGGTTCGGATAGTTGGCCCCAACAAGCACTCTAGCCTCAGCATTCTGCACTAGTCCAGTCTAAATGTAACTAAGGCATGGATCATTCTAGCTAAATCTGACTGACCCAGGAATGCTGCTGCTGCTGAAGCTGGGTGAAAGCATTCCAGATCACTGCAGCCACCTGGTTTTCTGAACTGACCTCTGTGTCAAGCAGCACTTTGAAGCTGCAAATCTGGCTTTTCAAGGGGAGTATAACCCCATCTAAGACAGGAGAGATCCCTGGTCTGCCTTTCTACTAACCTAGAGAACCTCTCTCTTGTCAGGATTAAGTTTTAGCTCGTTCATCTTCATCCAGCCCATTATTAACACCAAGCACTGGTTCAGAACATCAAAAGCATCCTTGGAATCAGGTGGAAAAGAAAGATAGAGCTGGGTGTCATTCACATATTGGTGACACCATAGCAACTTTATATAGATATTAAATAGCATGGGGGATAAAACTGAACCCTGCAGAACCACACAGGCTATGGGGCAGAGCAGGAATCCCCCAGCACCATCTTCTGAGAGAGCCCCTGCTAAGACTTAAGCCACCATAATATGGTGCCCTCCCCCAAGTCCCAGTGCCAAGAGTAGGATACTATGGTTAATAGTATCAAAGGCCATTGAGAGATCCAGCATAACTAGCAGGATCACATTTCCCTTTTCTACTTATCAGCAGAGGTCATCAGCCAAGGTGACCAAAGCAGTCTCTGTTTCAAACCTGGCTTGAAACCAGATTGTCCAGAAAAATCAGTCTCTTACAACAGCCCCTAGAACTAAGAAGCAATCACCCATTCAAGCCCTTGCTCCAAAATGGAAGATTGGAAACTCGCCAGAAGTTCTCCAATGTAGTAGGGCTTAGGTAGGTTTTTCCCCCCTATCAGATCTAATCACTGCATCCTTGAGCACAACATCTGTCCTCAAAGAAGCGTGTACCTCTCCCCTTACCCAACCAGCTAGTCCCCGTCTGGAAGTTTTTATCAGTCAAGAAAAAAAAGAAGGGCAAGGGTGGAGAACACAGGTGGTGGTAGGTCTCACCTCTCCAAGGATCTTGTCCACATCCCCGAACTAAACAAGCTGAAAGGTATCCATATAAATCAAACAGGTGCCAAATGTATATCATATGAGCATGCATCCATGCTGGCATCTAATCCAGAGTGGATCTGGATGATTTTGTCTGCAAAGTAAGTAGTGAATACACAGACACATATGCAGCAAGTATACACACACAGACAAACATGCAACAAGTGAAGACAAACAAAAAAGAGGACACATCAGACAAAACAGGAAAGTTTTCCCTTGCTGATAGAAGACAATGATTCTCTGGGGAAAGAATTTCATAATTCTGGTGCCACAGCAAAGAAGACCCTTTCTTGGGTTGCCAGTGGAGGTCCACACATGTAATTTTCCCTACAAAGCAGTCAGGGAGGACACAGATTGAACCTGTGGTACTGCCACACACACATACACATCCAACATTACTCCAATTTACACGCAAGTACAGAGACACCCTGCAGCTACTTTTTAGGGACAAGTAATATCCCCAGCAATCCAATCATAGAACTCCAGCATAAACCTGTGGCTCAGCAAGAGGATGAGCATAGGTAGGTGGAACAAACACCAAACCAGAAATTCAGTGGTATATAGCTGAAAGAGGAATGAAAAAGCACTTCTTGAAGGAACAAGGATGTGAGAGAGTGAAATAAAAAAATTATCAGTGGCGAAGGTGAAAGTCAGCTAGTACAAATTATGAGGGAAAGAATATCTGGACACAATGAACAGTTTTCTGTTGAGCTGAAGGTGATACAATACAGCCAGCATTGCTTGTGGAATACATGTTCATGTATTTTGCCCCACTATGGGAAACAGAGGGGATTTGAAGCACTATAAAAATCTTTTAAAACCTGTTTCACTGGAGATGGTAGTGGGATACAGTCCTCATTCTCCTTTCAGCCTTTGGGGTGAGGGGGGAACTGTCTCTACCCTGAGAGAAGGAAAAAAGACAGATTAATTTGTGAAGTTCATTGGTCCCAAGCACATCTATCCTATTGCAGTTCCATGTCCAAGAAGTTCTGGGTTTGTCCAACAATAGCAACTAGAACTGTTAGTTGACAATGACCAAGCAAATGGTCAGTTGAAAGGTGTAAGGTAGAGTCAGTCAGTGGCTGGAGAACAAAATCCTGACCAGGGCTGGAACACCAATGTAAAATATCACAAGAGATTTAAAGGTGGGTAGGCATACAGAATGGAAAATGATGTTACACTGGGAAAATGGGAAAAGACAATTGAAAGAGGGCTGCTTACTAGGCGGCTGCAACTAAATCACTTGTTATTTTATTATAGCTATATGAAGCAGCATTATTGATCTCTTTTCTATATTGGGGGGTGGGACCCTTCCAACTGAGGGAGCACGTAGTACCAAGCAACATGTTGGTTTCCCTAATGGGCCAAACAGCAAAACGAACAAACAAAAATAAAACAACAACCCAAATCAACATGCATCTGAATCTTATACAGGCTGGGGACCCCTGACACAACCTGTGTATTCCGTAATGGAGCCTCGGCTACTTTGTTTTCTGCTGTTAGAAAGAACTGGATAAAAGAGGATACAATAAGTGTGCCGGTGGAAAAATTAAATACACTTCAAATGGAATGCTTTTCAGTCCTTCATATCCTTTTGAGAGTGAGCCCTGACCTTGAACACTTTGTAGCAATTGTTTCTCTGCACAGGCTTCTGCTGTGGCCAGCAAACAGCACAAAGATGGGATTGAGAGCATTCATTTGCTTCTTGCTAGCAATAAACAAGAATAATAAAAATACCGGGGGGGGCGGGGAGATACTACACAAGGGGGAAATCAGATCCCCTTTCAGCATCAGTGTCATTTTTTTTTAGTTCCTGACATGATAGAAGTTCAGTGGGAGAGTTGCCAACTGCTTAAAACACAGATCGAGTGGTACACCCAAACCAGACAGTATATCTATACCAAATCTTCTACTGCCCTCCTGTGTCTCTGTGTATGATGGCATGGATCACTTTCTCTTTAGAGAGTAATAAAGCAGCCAGTGTTATTGTGCAGCATGCACTCTATTTACCCTGGCCTGGATGGCCCAAGGTAGCTCGATCTGGACAGATCTTGGAAGCTAAGCAGGGCTGGCCTTAGTTAGCTCTTGGATGGGAAACCACCCAGGGAGTCCAGAGCCACTACGCACAGTCAGGCCATGACAAACCGCCTCTGTTTGTCTCTTGCCTTGAAAACCCTGCAGGGTCACCATAAGTCAGCTGTGATTCGAGGGTATTGTACACACACACACACACACACACACACACACACACTATGACCAGGCAGGCAATATTTTGAATTTACAGCCATAATAGGAGGGATCTTCATTTCCTCATGATCTCTGTCACTCATATTCACTAAGCAGCTGTGGCTCATTTAAAGCCATTGAGGGTAATCATGCCATATGAGTGAATACAACTGTAACTGAAGACCAAGCCAAAAATACATGAACCCCCCCTCCCATGGTAGAAATGCAATAATGAATTCAGTAACTACTCCTTTGCACAAATCTGCTCTTTAAAGAGCCTGCCACACTGTCTTATGCAGGTCAGGCTGTGGCTGGTTACAGTGTTTAATACCTGCCATCTCCTTGGGCTCCAGCTGGTGGGCAGCACCCAAATTTCCTTTGCAACTTATCTTTGTAAATTGTTCTAAGAAAAAGTAGAAGAGTTGAGCAAGGAGAGGAGAAGGAAGACATAAAACACAAAGGACATAGTGCTTATTCAAGTAAAACTTCCATCTCAGTATTAATCTTCAGGTCTTGGATACCCCCTTGCCTTTCCCCTCCCCATGGGGAGAAACAAATTAAATGGACAATACTGCATTTATTTGAATCTAGTTACCCCCCATTCATTCAGTCTCTCAGAATTACAACTGATCTCCAAACGACAAAGATCCGTTTGTCTGCCAGCAATGGCTGCTTTGTAGGATGGACTCTATGGAATTATACTCTGCTGAGGTCCCTCCCCACCCCGCCTGAAAAGTACTCGAAACGTGGAGTGATTCAGCAAAGAGTACTTTATTAGTGAAGAACAAAGACAAGAAACCCCGGCACGCAGGCCGGTATATATGCTCAGAAACCCACCACCAAAACACACCCCCTAGTGACCCTATAGGTTATTTACAGTGGCCGAGAGTCCCATTGGCTCTCGGCCGCGGACCTGGCCCTCTGGTTGGTGCGGGCTAGGATCCGCTCCGCTATTGTTCTGCAGGGACGAAGCTCTGGGCTTGTGCTTGACTGCATGGCCCAACGGTCGCGCACGTGGTAATGGCGGATACATTACACCCCTCCCCCCATAGTCCAGGCTACCCGCACACAAAGTCCTGTAGGTGTGTTGGGGGTTTCCGAGTCCTTGTGGAGCGGTGTGGTTCCGGGGCGCCTGTCGGATGTACCTCGGGAGCCCGGGGCGGGTAGGTTGGTTGTGGCGTTGGTAGTGGCAGCTCCGGAGGCTCTGGGTTGGCCTGGACAGGGACGGAGTCTGGGACCTGTCGCGCTGGCTCGGTGGCTGACTCTTCGCCTGGCTCGGTGGGCTCCAGGTCCACGGGATCGTCCGAGAGGACCCGGCGCCGCAGCTGATCGATGTGGCGGTGGAGCAGTTGGCCATCCTCACAGGATACCTCGTATGATCGAGGTCCTCGCACCCGTACCACTCGCGCTGGAATCCAAGGTGGGCCCTGGGCGTAGTTCCTGGCGTAGACGGCGTCTTCTGGGAAGAACCCCCTGGCGGCAGCGTGTGATTCCGTCGTCGGCTCTACCTCGGGTGCCCTGTCTGGGTGCAGGCGATCCAGCCGGGAGTTTAGGCGGCGACCCATCAGGAGTTCCGCCGGGCTGAGGCCGGTCTCCGTGTGTGGGGTTGTACGTTGGCCGAACAGGAACACTGCCAGCTTG
>NW_015174884.1:408289-413342 GCF_001447785.1 Gekko japonicus | reverse complement strand
GCTGTGAAGCGAAAGGCGGTTAACGTGATGTTCGGCCGAGGTCTTGACGGAGCGAGGTGCTGAGCGATGGAGCGATGATCCCGGCGGCGGCAGGCGGCGGCGGTGACGATCGGTGCTCGGTGCTGCAGGGTCTCCTCCGGGTCTTGTTCACGAGAGGTAGAATCCCACCTTCGTCGCCAGTGAAAAGTACTCGAAACGTGGAGTGATTCAGCAAAGAGTACTTTATTAGTGAAGAACAAAGACAAGAAACCCCGGCACGCAGGCCGGTATATATGCTCAGAAACCCACCACCAAAACACACCCCCTAGTGACCCTATAGGTTATTTACAGTGGCCGAGAGTCCCATTGGCTCTCGGCCGCGGACCTGGCCCTCTGGTTGGTGCGGGCTAGGATCCGCTCCGCTATTGTTCTGCAGGGACGAAGCTCTGGGCTTGTGCTTGACCGCATGGCCCAACGGTCGCGCACGTGGTAATGGCGGATACATTACACCGCCCTTGCTAGTTTCCACCCTCAAATTTCCAGGGACATCCCAACCCAGAGATGGCAACCCTAGTGGCTAGAGAGAGAAAGATCATATTCAAGTAAATGTGCTAGAAACCAGTTCATTTTCTTGGCAAGAGATCCACAGGGTTCCCTCTAAGCTGCGTGTGTGAGCGGCTGCTCATTAACACAGGAAGCCCTGTTCAGCAGCAAACTGGAGCCACGCAGGGTCTTGCACTGCCCCTTGCCCATTTTAAGATTACAGCAGATATATTCTGCTCAGGATGTGAACTGCTCTGCTCAGTGGGGGGAGGGGGAATTAGAGGAAACATTGGAATGCCCCAAAGAATGAGGGTTATCCCCAGAATGCTGTGGGGGAAGAGAGAGATGTATGAGAAGAAAAGTGAAGAGAACCCCATACTGCAGTTACTGGTTCAAAGTAGGTCTGAAACAGTGAAGACTGCTGGGTTCTTTCAGCTTTAACTGTATGGAAGCTATTTTTTAGTGAGTGGTTCCTGTGCAGCTGGAGTAACATTGAAATGACTCCACTATATGAGTGGGGGGGGGCAATCATGAAACTCCTGACCAACGAATCAGCTCTCTGCTGAGTGGGGACTACCCAGTCTATGGGAAAGACATTAACTGGTTGATTTTCACCCCAACCAAATGGGAACTGCTCAGACATTGGCTCCCTCCAATGGCTGTTCTCAGGGAGGACAAACTACACAATACTACAAATATATAGTGAAGCCTCACTTCCCCCCCACACACACACACACTACCATCCATTCAGCTTCCCTGCTTCTGAATTTTCCTGCTTTTTAAACCCATTGCTACTTGTATTGTGCTCACTGGCAAACAATTGTCCCCTCTTCCTTTCTGAGATAGTTTCAAAGATCTTTAAACTTTTCTTCAACTACTAAGTCCTCCTCCAGAATAATCAATACCCAGTTTCTCAGCATTCCTCACACAATTCCTATCCTAGGGCCTTTGACATTCTTGGATCTCTCATCTTTATAGTTTGCCCAGTCTTGTATTTCTGGAAGTTTTGCCCCTGAAAACAGTGACAATGCATGTGAGCAGGGTATTTTAGCAGCTATTGAAACAGTATCTGTGAGGTTTTCTGAGGCCTCATCATGCTGCAGATACTCCAGACTAAGGAGGCACCAGTTCCACCCAGTGAGGGCCAGTAATGTTATTGGCACATGACCACAGAAAATGCTGTTGGTCTTCAGATGAACCTTTGAGACATTTCCACTGTGAACACTGAGCCCAATTTAGGGCCTCCACCAGAACCAAGAGTCATCAAAAGTCTTTTGTCACCCCCCACATGGTAACCCATTTCCTTCTGGGCTTTCTATAGGGATGATCTGACAGCAAAGGAAAGTTTTTTTCTGGCAAATCTTAAGCTCTTGGGCATTTAACAACACAGAAGCTGCAACTCCTGCATAGTTTGCAGTTGGTGAATTGGTCTCTGTTGGTTGCATAAGCAACATCGCTGCCACACAGGGAAGGAACTATGGGCTCCAAGCTGCTCTATCTCAACTCAAAGCAGTTCCTGTTGAGTGTAGAAGTCCAACAGGGTCCTCAAGTAGCTCAGAAGCTGCACAATAGCTCTGGTCTCTCAGTTCCCTTAAGCTTTAAATTGCATGATCACATACAGAGTTGAGCAAATCTGTAGCTGTAATACAGCCCCCTGGTTACCAACATTGCCGAGCTTAAAAGTGGATAATGAGGAAGGCTGCTGTAGCAGGGTGATAAACTGTCAACCAGGCAGTTCTTAAGCTGAAGTAAGTAAGTTTATTAAGAACAGTCATAAGACCAGCAAAATAGACTGGCTCTGTATACTTCACAGCAAGGTTGACCTAAATATAGGAAAGTAGCATAGGCAGTAGCATTCCTCTGCACCAGGCTCCAGTGCTATAGCAACTTCAGACATGTCTTTAAAAAATAACTTATTTTTTTAAAAAATATATATACTGTATGACATCATTAGTCAATGTGGAACACTGCTATGCATTCATCAGTAGAGAATGTCTAAGGTTTCAGGCAGAGGTGACTTAGAAGTGGGGGGTGGGAGGATCAGGAGGCAAGCTGAAGAGGTCACTTCTTGGACCAGCCAGGATTTGGACCTACTAGCCATTAGTCATGGAAAAGCTCCACACATACATCAAAGGCATGTATGAAGATTTGTTCCTAGCAGAGATGCTGCTTCTAATGAACACAAAAGTGAACATGGTACTTTCTAGTAAGCATCATAAGTATTTAAGGGGAACTGATGGATCAGACCAGTCATCCATCTAGTTTCACACAGAGGCCAGTCTGGAGGGCCAACAAACAGGGCATAGAGGCCAAGACTTCCACTAATGTTGGCTCCTAGCACGGAAACTCAGAGGTCTGTTGTGCCTGAAGATGGGGCTTCCTTTTAGCCATCATGTCCAGTAGCCACTGATGGACCTATCCCCCATGAATCTGTCTTAATCTCCTTTTGAAGCCATCTCTGCCAGTGGAGATACATTCCAATTTAATAACCCACTGAGTGAAGAAGTACTTCATTTGTCAGTCCTGATTTTATTGCAAAAGTCCAACACTAACATTTATTTTATTGCCCATCAACGTCACAGGGTGTTCCTGAATATTAGCGTTAAAGGAAAAGGTTAAAAAAGTTCATTTTATCCATCTGCTCCACCCCTCACATAATTTTATGTGCCTCTATCATGTCATCATCCCCCTTCTTGGGCATCCCTTTTCTAAAATGAAAAGTCCCAGGTTCTTCAGTCCTTCCTCAGAGGTAAGGTGCTCCAACGGCCTAATCATCTTGGTGGCCCTCTTCTGTACATTTTCCTGCTCTGCAATACCTTTTTTAATGTACAGCAATCAGAACTGTACTCAATATTTTAATTGTGGCCAGTTCAAAGATTTATACAAGGGCTTAACCATATTGGGTGGTTTATTTTCAGTCCCTTTCCGAATGATCTCTGCCATGGAGTTTGCCCCCTCCCCCCGCCACACACTGAGCAGCCCCAGTACCCAGACCCAACCAAATAGAATTTGAGTCCTCTTCCATTATTCCTAGCTGGAATATTCTGACAACCAGCCGACTTTAAGCAGCCTGACTTTTTTCAAAGTTAGTGCCCCAGAACCCCAGGACACTCATTTAAGAGCATCAAAGAAGCACAGAGAGGGAGGGGCTGGAAGAGATGACAGCTCAGTTTGAAGCAGAATGGTGGTAACTGAGGCCCCGGGCACACGGGCCGGCTGAAACGCGGCTACGCAGAGCCGCTCCAAACTTGAGACACCGCGGCAGGATCCCACGGATCCCCTAGCCGCGGCGCAGCACTCCCCGGCACGCTCAGATGCCGGGGAGGAAAAGTCCGAGGGGAGGGTGGAGGCTGCTGAACTGCGCATGCTCGGGCATGCGCAGTACGGCTGGGGGCCGGGATGCGGTGGCGCAAGGACGCGCCGCCGATCCCACAGCCCTGCCTGCGCCGCACCAATGGATGCAACCACCTAGAGAGGTGGTTGTTTTTTGCGGCGCAGTTTGGGCCGTTGGGACAGATCAGGGACGGAGATGGCACGCTCGCCAGATGTTGAGGTGAGATCGCGCCTGTTTGCTCCGCCCCAGTTCCGTCCCGCTCCCGGCCCAAATGGGCTCGTATGAACGGGGCCACTGACAGGGAGAACCATACCAAATGAATGGTACATGCTATTGCTTGCCTGTAATAATGAGAGTAGTGGATCACATGGTAAACAGTCAGGGCAAACATGTCCTTAAAGCCCTCTGTATGGCACCACCCACTCCCCCACACAAATTCTTTCTCAATGCAGGTAGCAAATTTCTTTTGGGGGAGGTTCCAAGGTTCCTGTTTGCCACTGGCTGGTTTTTCTTTTTCTTTTTTTTTTGCTTGCCCATTGTTAAATACAGGTTATACAGAGATTATTAATACAGGTTATACAGAGATTAAATGGGCAAGGTTTATTAGTTTTTTAAAGAGTTATATAAAACAAAAGAAAAAGAGCAATACACTTCAGAAGTATCCAGCCATTGTCTCATTCATAACATCTTTAGATTCATAATTCCCTTTTTTCCTTTGTTAATCTATAATCCACAACAAATATCATTAAGTAAAAATCTGTTCCCAATAAACAATTCATTTTTTTCTGTATCCTATCTGCTATAACTGTTGTTAATCAATTTTATAACAATAAAAATATAAAAGAGAAAAAACAGGTATTTCACAGCAATTAGACAGTTCAGATTTCTTATATAATATCAATCTAGTCCCTTTAAGATATTCTTTCATATTTTAGCATTGTTAGCTTTCAAAAATCCCCTTTGTTTGCAAACCTAAATGTGGTAATTTATATTTTCTTGAAAACATCAGCTCTCAACTTTACAATGCCAATATACTTTCACCTCACACTATATAGATCCATCTTTTCTCTCACAACACTTAAGTCATTACACCTTTTTTTTTTTGGCCCCCCGAAGGGGAATTTTTTTATTTTGCATTTTCTACACATTACACACTACAAATATGGGATGTGGAAAGGAATACTATTGCCCTATCAC